>NC_139018.1:80567905-80777905 GCF_964374135.1 Grampus griseus | reverse complement strand
TTTTGATTTTTTGTTAGGCTTTTGTGTTTTTAATAGTTTTAAGGCAACGTTGCACAGTACCTACTATATATTTGGGATTGAAAGTAGGTGATGGCTTTGCCCCCAGAAATCAAGTATATTTGAAACTTAACTTACCAACAATTTTTTAAGGTAACCACCTCCGTAGGCTTTCAGTATATATTTGGCCTATAAATTCTACCAGCAGAAAACTTCTAAAGGTACGAAACTGTGTGTGTGTGTGTGTGTGTGTGTGTGTGTGTTATGAGCCAGGTTGAAAGATCACCAACACGTCCAACCTCCTCTTTAGATGCATTATGTTAAAAAAAAAATACTTTCAGATGAAGCTTTTCATGTTCATTCTCTGCCAGAATAAGGGCTTTTTCGGGGTTAATTTTACATCATCAGAAATAACTAACGTCTGTGCTCAAAGATAATTCATCTACCTGTGTTTTTTCTCTCTCAGTTACTAAAATACTGTTGAATATGTAAATTAAAATTTACATATAGATGTTCATAGGTGAGTAAACAACTTCTATGGAGTCTGAAATCCTGAGTTGAAGAGATTACTTAATCATTAATATTTAATATAGTATGATGTCTTTTTATTTCAGACAGCTCCATGTGCAGGCACGCTAGTGTGATGATTTGCTCACTAAACTTAAACTTGTTTTCTAAAACAACAACAAAACAGGCAATGTAATGCCATTTTCAAAGTTCCACGCAACTTTCCTCAACACCTCTGTCATTAGCTTGATGATACTGCACAAGCCATGCCTGCTAAAATACGCAAAGTGAAAAAAGATGTGAGGTATTAGCATGCCCCCTCAATTTCACAAATAAATATACTATCCTGGAACTTTGTAACACCCAAACTTTGAACCCTATGTTCAGAAGGGATACTGTCATAAACTCTAGCTTAGTTGTGTGATGTCAGCCTGATTGGGAAATCATTTACTCTCCCAGAAATTCAAGTTTGTATCTTATTTTGGGTTCTTCCATCTTCCCATTGCAAAACAGACAAACAGACAGACATTAATAGAAGTTGTATACAAAGGAACAAGGAAAAAAACTTCTATTGTTTTGTATCATTTTTAGGTAGAATTTTTATAAATCCATTTACTAGTTTAATTAACGTTCTGCTGTTTAAACACAGAAGTAACACTTCCGATGCAAGCTAACTGTTGAAGGAGAAATTCTGTGCCACTTGGAATAGAAAGAGCTTCCCTCCCATTTTTGTTGTCCAATTTCACCTGGAGTCTTTTTGCAAATTTTAAATATTTGTCTATTTTTAATATAAATGCTTGTATGTAAAATTTGACAAGTTCTTCATTTATAAATTAACTCTCACATCAGCTGAAAAAAATTTTTGGCAAAGTTTTTCTTCCTTTCTTCTCAGTAGAGTAAATGCTGAAGGGTTTACTTGGTAGTTGGCTCATGGTTAGAAAGTGTTTAATGAAATTATTATTAAGCTATTTCATCGCAGTTTAGATCCCAGAACCCTCTATCCTTGGTTTTAATGAATAAAATCATCTCAGGTTTGATTTCTTTAACAACTTCACACCCTATTACCTTAACCTTAACCCTCTTAAATATTTGGAGGTGAATAATAATTGTAATAATATTTGTTTGCATCTCCTTGCTTCCCCCCACCCTCCATAAGCTAAGACAGAGAGGTGGTAAGAGTTGTCCAATTTTTATAATGCTTTTTTTTTTATACCACCTCGGAAGGCACTTGCTCCTATCTCGGGTTTACTATTTAGTATAAAGAGTTCCGATTTGGGTATATTTAAGAAAGACTCAGCTGTCAAAAGCAAAGAAACTGGGAATGGTGTTTTGACAACCATATAGTGTTAAAGGAAATACTGTAGTCTGAATAAAATTGCTTATGTTCTCCAAAACAAGAGTAATATAAAAACACTTTTTTATTTATATGGAAAAGCAAAAGCAGAAATAAATTCCAAAGGTTTCCCTTTCTTTAAGAAATTCTGAGAGAACTGCAGTCGCCATCTGTTAAGGGTTGGGAATTGAGCAAGAAGCCACGTTTTGAAGGAAAATGAGAGAAGAGATCAGGGAAGTTTGTGTCTTCCGCCCACCCCCCTTCTCCCCCCACGCCAGGTCAGCGCCCCGCACTCGGCCCAGCTCACCCTGGTTAGATTTGCAGAGAAGCGTCCATCAGGATCCTCCTGGCCTCCTCGCCCCCTCCCACCCCTATGGGCCCGTTAACCCGGAGCAGATTTGGGAAGGGAAATGTGGCTAATATCTCTAGCAGCTGTCAGAGGAGGGACCTTCCTTCAAAGGGACTGGACAGGGATCCTCCACAAGTTCCCCATTAGTCTTGCAGGCCAGCAATTTGATAAGGAGCCTGGACCTCCGCTGCAAGTTGCCACTGTGTGAGAAGGGCCGGTGTCTGGGTGTCTGGATGTGCCGGCTTCGCAGCCACAGTCCCTCGCCCGCCGCCCACCGAGCCGGGTCGGTGCAGACGTGCGTGCGGGGGCTTGGGCAGGGGCAGCGGGAGTGCAGACCCTCCCCCTCCGCGCCGGCTGCCCCGGCCCTCACCTGGCCTTCCGTTTGCGCGCGCGCGCGCGCGCGCGTGTGTGTGTGTGTGTGTGTGTGTGTGTTGGACAGAGATAGGCAGACGTGCTTCAAATCGACGGGGGCGAGGAGGGCCACCTAACAGTCGCCGTGATCAGCTAAGGGCGTCGTGCGCTGTCGCTGGAGTTCCCTCCGTCGGGGCCGGGCTGGGAGGAAGCTTCGGCGCAGGGGCAACGAGGGCCTGATGGGGGAGGCCGGTCAGATTGTGATGAGAATGGAGACCGTCGGGGCAGTGTTTGAAGGGAGGTTTTAATATTAATAGTTTCGGTGTAGAGACAGAAGGGAGATTGCGTCTAAGGCTCCTCGGGGCAGACTCTGGGTGACAGCGATGATGGATGATCCGGCAGAGCCCAACAGCTCCTCCCCTCCAGCCCCCGCAGTGTCGAAGCTACTTTAGTTGAAGCTTTAGAAATAAAATAAATAAACAGCTTTCCCCCCTCTACTCTTCATACACCTCCAGCCCAACCCCCCGCGCTCCGACATCGATTTACGGATCATTATGAATCAATTACGGCTCTCGATACTTTCCCATTGGCTTAAATAAAACAGTCAAAAGATGGAAACGTGGGGTTCGGTGGAGATTTCCCCCCCCCCGACAGGACCAATCGCAAAATCCATTATCTCATAATCAGAGGCACTGGGTTAGGAGGTGAAGAGAAAGGAGGGGGTCACCCAGTAAATAACTGGGGGGAACGCAGTGAGGGGGTCGCCCAGCTGCTGTCTTTGTTCAGATAGGTTTGTGGGTTTCGTTGGTTTGTTGTTTGGAGTTTTTTGAACGGGGGCGGGGGAAGGGACCCTCGTGAGAATGAGATGCCTACAGGTTTGTCACCTAATTATTTAACTCCTTTGGAGAAACCTACTTGAACGTGTGTCTCGGCAAACATCAGAAGTTGTTGGTAGTGAGTGCACACATGGTAAAGGTGTGGAGGAATGGGTCGTCTGGAGGGCGGATTTTCACTTTGTTGTGAGCAACTGTGTGAGGGTTTGATGCTGGGAAGGGAGATTCTCCCTCCCGCAACGCCCTCCTCCGTCCCGCCGTTGGCTGTTTTTGTCGCCAGAACTGGTTTGGATCTGGGACTGGCCGCCCCCCTTCGCCCTCACCCCCGCCCCGGCCGCCGGAGGCTTTTCTTCCCTCTCTTGCCCCTTCCGCGGCGGTGCCCGAGGTTCTCTAGGTGTTTCTATGACTACATTGTGTGTGTGGGAGGGTCAGATGTGGGGTTGCCCGCGAGAGGGCCGTTCCTGGGCGATCATTTATCAATGTCACCCACATAATGATTCTCTCTGCAGTCTCCTATTGATGAGGATAATTACATTAGCTCAGAGTGACTGATCAATGAAACACCACCACACAAAAACTTCTTTACTCCTCTGTAATACCAAAAACCGATAGAGAAATAACATAGAAAGCCTGATTTTCTTTCCCTTCCCTATCCACCAATGGATTCTGCCCCCCCCTCCCCAAAACAGGACGGGGGAGTAAAGGAAGAAAAAAGACCCAGGTTTGTTTCGTTTAAAGGAGGATGCAATTTTGTCCGTGAATGCATTTTCTCTAAATGTGTTGGCTTCATTCCTCCATTGGTAAAGAATATCAGCGGATTTGCTAATGTGAGTTGCTTTTAGACTGGTCTGTGGTTTTCCGTTCTTTTTATTTCTTTCCTCCCCTTTGGGCTGTTTTTGTTTTTGTTTTTCTGCTTCAGAAAAAGAGACAATTCTTTTATAAATAACCGGAGAAGGAAATTATTCTAGGTCCTTTTTCTTTTCTTCTTAATCGTTTGCCTAAGTCGGGTTATCTTTTGTCTTTATCACTTTGTAAAGTAGCGCAATTAAAGATGTGATGTTGCATGTGTATAAAGAGTGGATCCATAACACAGCCACATAGTACGCTATATTCCCGCTTGAAAGTTTGCAACTAAATTACGGTTTCTCTTTTTCTAGACTTAAAAATCAATATTTTCTCAATTAAAGAGAATTTTAATGCTTTACTTGCGAGTTGTTAAAAGCGCTGTAAATTTTATTGTAATGCTTCTTGGCTTCGGAGTAGATGCAGGAGGAGACCGGTTGATTCTCGTGGTCTTTTTCCTCTCAAAGAACCTAGCCCAGGAACATCCAGTGTGTCAGATCAAATCCAAGCAACAAAGGTAAGGAGAGTTCCGAGAGGAACTGGGCAAAGGGTGGGAGCCCGCCAGGGGAGCCCTCCAGCGCCAGAGGCCATTGTCTTGTATATTTTCACCTCTCTGTGTCCCGCCTCCTGAAAGTGACAGAAGTGCCCATTTTACTCTAATCTTTCTCGAAGAGGAGCACGTTCGACTCCCATCTGTTCCGTGACGGTCAGAAAGAAAGCTAAATTGGGGGAGCATTCTAGACTCTTCCCAATGTCCCCCCATGCTCTTTCCTTTCCTTATTTCGCCAAAATTTAACTCCGAACTGTTTTTTTCACAAATTCTGCGAACATTTATATGTGTTCTGACCTCTTATGTCAGAACTCTCTCCCCACCCTCAAGAGTGCTCACTGTTTACAGATGTTTTCTCCTTCCACACGTCCCACCTAGTAAAAGTTCCCGCAGAGAATTAACTGTGGTGTGTTAATAGCCCAGATCTGCTACTGCTCTCTCCTGCAAAGTTGAAATCTGGTAAGGTGAAGAATGGCATTGAACTAACGCTGGAGAGTTGTTCCAGGCCGGCAGAAGCCCAAAGACTTGAGAATTCCAGGCCCAGGGACTTGGTGGGAAGCAAGGTTGTGAAACTTTTAGATTGTAAGGCGGAGAGGAGGTTAAGAAAATGAGGCTGGAATGGTACCCAATAAAAGAATAGAGCAAGGCAGAAAAATGAGGCTTTGGGACCTCTTTGTAATTTAAAAATAAATAATAATGAAGGGAAATTGAATACCTAAAGCTTGCTATTAATTTTTTTCTTAACCCAGTGTCTGAGAACAAGTCCTCAGAGATGCCAGGAAGGGCCTGAGTTTCCAAATGGAACTACTCACAAAGTTCCATTGCGGTTCCCTCTTCAGTTAATTTGCTGGGAATGAGTAGACCAGGGCTATGTGTGTGGTGCACCAAGGGCTTAAGTAAGAGTAAGGTGGGAAGGGGCACCTAGCTATAATGAGGCTGCTGTTTTAAGATTGAATGGAGAAGAGGGGGATAGAGAAAAAGCCACACAACATAATAATGCACTTTAAAATAATTCTCACCTACCTGCCTTTCTTTTTCACTTTAATTACATACTCTATCAATTATTATACATAGGTGGGGGGAATTTCTAGTTCATCATCTTTTGTCCAGAGACCCACCGGATTGATTCCCCTTCCCTTAGATTCCTGACATGTACGCCTAGACCATGGCCTTTTTATCAAGTGAGTGGGGCTTTGTTAATGTATTTGTACTTTTCTGCTTTCAGTCTAAGTTTCTCACTTTGGCAGAAGGAGGGGTGCAAGAAAGGAGGGGGAGGGGAGCAGGACACAAAGACTTCAGTTCTCACCAAGCAGGTTTCAAAATAGGAACTTAATGGGAAGAAAAAATGAAAGAATGAAAAAAAAATAAAGAGGGGGTGAGGATTGTTTATCATAACAGGTTTACTTGTCTGGAAGAAAGGTGATTCTGTGAATATTTTTTCCTTTGAGGATTCTGATTTCTTCATATTGAAACATTTTCAGATTTCCATCCTTTAGCAGACAAAACCTCAATATAAATATGACATGGGCCATTGGCAAAAAAACGAACTTAAACTCAGCGCTAAGAGAGGAGGGGGAGTGGGGAGGAGAGAGAGCCCTTTCTGATTAATAACTAGCAGGGTAATGTTGAGGGCTTTTTCTGCCCGATTGCCTTTTTGAATTAGAGCCGATTTCTTCACACTTCAATAGTGCCTGTCTCCTTTAAAATGACTGGCAGATTTGTTTCTCTTTTTTTCTCTCCCTGAGACTTAATGATGTAAATTTTCTAATTAGTTAAATCATATTGCTTAAAGGCCTAATATTTACCGTGTAAGAAATGATCATCCTGATTTGGACCTCTTGAAATATTCGGAGAAATAACATTTGGCTTTTTAGGTTGAAGGATGGGGGAGGAGGAAGGTCTATTATGGGAAGCAGTTTAGAGGAGAGAAGGCAGGGACCCCGGCAACATGTTAAATTAATAGTTGAAGTTGAGCTGGGCTCACACCCCAAGTCCGCCTTTATTTTTCAATCAGCGAAGATTTAATTGGCAGCCCTCAGGCCGGGCGATCTTATATTTTCTCATTAGTTTCCCATCACTAATCTTGAGTGTTAGATTGGCTTAAAGTTGTCAACATTTGACCAATTTTATTTAAGGGGAAAAAATCACGCATTATGGCTCCGGGATGTGAGATCTGCAAATAAATCCTGCTTGGATCAGCGGAACTAACAGGCGAAAAAAATGTTGACTATTCGTCGTCGCATTTAATAAGTTGCATTAATGTATATTTCAAGGCTAGGGAGAGAGATTATACATGTGCTTCATAGATGCAGATGAAAAGGGGTTGATGGAGAGGGGGGTGCACTATAAGCGGGGTGGGTAGGTAAAGTGACACATGGGTATGTTGCCGAACAGAGGGTAAATAACCCAACTGGAAGAGCTGCTGAGGGTTTAGGAGCTCCACTCCCCCCTCCCCTTCCTTTTGCAGCTGCGTAAAAGTGCAAAGCCTGTCTTGCAGCTCTGAGCCGCTCGGCTGTCTGGTCCAGAGATAACATAAGAGCGCCCCCTGCTGGCCAGCGGAGTAGACTGCTGCGGGTCAGCCCTCTGCGAAGCAAAGCGTGTTTTTCTTTCTGCGCCCCGCACCCCGCTCACCTGACTCGTTCCACCACCCCGGCTTGGGTTCTGCAAAAGAACCCCGCGGTGGGGAAACAGTTTGTCAAGGCTGAGCATTTAAGTGAATAAATGATAAATAATAATATACGAATAATAAAATAATAAAGTACGAACCCCTACCTTCACTTGGTCTCCGGGGAATAAAACTATCAAATGACTAAGAAAGGGACACAGTTTTGGTTTTTTATTTTCTAAATCTCTTTATTCCCTGGGTTTTTGCTTGGCTTGTTTCTTTCTGCTGAGCTGTAGATTTCTAGTCCAAGGAAATGTTTTTTAATAGATGCTTGTAGTATTTTTTTTTTAAATGGATATCTGATGGGGAAAGAGGCCAATACAAAACAACATTTTACAGTCTGGCCAAATTAAACTCCCGGGGAACTCTCACTTTTTCAGTAAAGTCCCGAGAAACCGCTTTCGGAATTCAGACAGTTCCTTTTCTTGAATGACCCTTTCCTGCACCGCAAAGAAATATCGGCCTCTGTCCGGGTTTTGTTTTTGTTTTTAAATAGAGAATGTACTTGAAAGTTGTCACCGTACCTACCTACCTACACACACACACACACACACACACACACACACACACACACACACACACGAGGTCTTTCCCCCCCACGAAGGTCCCTGTTTTTCCTCCGCCCGTGTTCTCAATTTTGCTGGAAACGGAAAGGGGAGCTGAAATGCACCAAAATAAACCGCCACTGTCTTTGACACTTGATCTTACCCGGGTGCTTCGCGCCAGTGCAAGGTGTGGGACTGGTACTATATGAGAGTGTCGGGGTTATTTTTCAATCTTTTCGGTGCATAGAGGCGCTTTCTCGGCGTCCCAGTGCATCTTCCCGGGATTCTAACCACAGTAAGGCGAGGGCGAGCAGGTAGCGGGAGCTGGGACAACCTCTGGCCGGCCGACCCGCTACCGCCACCAGCCTCTCCTCCCGCGAAAGGCGCGGGCGGAGCAGTTCTGACGCGGAAAGTCTTCTGCCCACAGCCAGACCCCACAGAAAGAGCGTAAATCTGCAGTGCGAACGACTTTAGTTTGTAGGGAGTTTGGGGGGTTGCTTTTTGCAGGTACGGGATCTCAGGATTTTGTGAAAACAGCTCTGAGAAATGAGGGGAAGGAACAGCGGGCAGGGAAGACGGCAGGGGAAAGGTGGGTCTCTTGATGTTCATTTCTTGCCAGACGATCAGGACCTTAGAGTTTAAAAATCCGTTCTCTTGCCTCGCTTCTCCCTAGAGCACCCCCCCGCCCCGCGTCACGCCTTCTCCAATCCTCCTCTTTGGGGACGCTCCGGGACGGGCACCCGGGGGCTTCAGGGGACGAGCGCTCCTAGGGCAAGGCGGAGGCAGCCCGGTCTGATGGTCTGATGCCAGTGAAGTGACGCCTCATTCCGGTTGTGTTTGAAGAATTGCTGGGGCTGTCGTGACAACTGAGGTAAAGTTAAATATTTATACTCCAAGTTGTTCTCATTATTTTTTGTCTGTTTTGAAGAAGTTCAGGGCGTTCAAACTTACTTTAAACATAAATCCTGGCCTGGGTGAAGCAGAATCTGTCTCCTGCCACTGGAGTTGACTTTTTGAAAGGTCTTCATTAAGCTCAGAAGTGAAAGGGAAGTTATCTGTAAACAATATTGGTTCATTTAAATATGTATGTGGGTGTGTGGATACGTAACACACATATTTTATATATCTATCTATAATAGAGAAAAGGAAGCAAGTGACCCCCACTGCAGTTGAATCCAAATAAAAATAATTCCAGTCGATAGTCTCACAGAGGAAGAAAATATGAAAATCTCATTGTATTTGTCTCAGTTTGACTTAATGAAATTTGGAGACATTGACAGTCTGGGCAATGTTCTAAGTAAATTAATATAAAGGTCCTTAGGAAGAGACCAAAAACACCTTAATCTTAAACCACTTGAAGATTATGATTAAATGAATGGGATCACTAAGCATTATCATTTCAAATAGCTATTAACTGTCTCCACCCCTTTATTGTGGCAACAAAATAAACTCTCCACTAGGAATGGTGTTTCTTCTTTTTTATCTTTGTTTTTTGTTTTGCTTGAAGGGCAAAGAAGGGAAAACAGAAGCAAAGAAAACCATCTCAAAAGTCTTGGGATTTGCTGCTGTTAAAAGGCTGCTGTTCATTTCTGATTTCCTCATCTTTTGCTACAAAGAAAAAAGAAATCTAATGATGTGTCTACATTCAATGAGAAGAAAACACTAACAACAGTGAAGGTGCACTTGTTTTATTTTCTTTTTCCCTGAAAAAAAATTTTTTTAATATCTACCAGTTTAGCAGGTTGAAAACTGTGGAGATGATAAAAGGATGTTCGCTTATCCACATCTATTCTCTGACTTTCATCACTTGAATTTTGTAGGATTTTGTGTCAAATAGAAGTTATGGGAAAGAGAATTAGACACTTGCCAAGGAACAACAATACTATATATACACTTTCAAGTGAGCTCCACCTAATCCTGTATTTGAGTGCTGAGGGGGTGTGTGCTATTTCCCCCTAATAAACCTCAAAGCCCTCATTAGACATAAAGAGGGGTGAGAACTCTATTATGGGGCATTCTGACAAAAATGGAAGCAGTGCATCTCTGCTTTTAGAGCCCTAGGAAAGGACACGAGGAAAAAAAGCCAAAGCCGTTGTGTTTTCCTTTAGAGCCCTGAGTTGGGCAGACTTTTCAGAGAAATACAGAGTAATTAACATTTTACCAAGCAAAATGCTGAAACGAAGGGCGGTGGCTAACAAAAAAGTAAACCATGCTAAAAATTATTCTTCAAACCCAGCAAATTTCCAGATGCCACAGAAAATCAATGTAAACGCGCCCCCTCTGAGCCAAGCACACAGCTCTCCTGCCTGGTGATGTTTCCAGTTGAAAGTGGAGCTGGAGATCCCACCTCGGCCGGAGCACTGGGAGCTGTTACCCTGAGGCCACCGGGAGGGGAGGGAGTGTCGCCCCCACGCCCCCCGCCCCCGCCGCGCTCCACACCTGTTCCCTCCTCCCCTCGCTGGGACGCAGAACAGGCGTGGAGCTGGGCCGATTGCGCCCCCAATCTTCAAGGGGTACCGCTAGCTGAGGTTCCTGCTACTAACCAAGGAGGAAACCCTACCAGGCCCCCAGAGGCCGAAGACCCAGCCAAAGGGAAGGAGGTTCCCTGTCTGAGGCACACGCAGCTGCCTTCCCCATCCTGGGCCAGGCTCCCGTGCCCGGGTGGGCAAAGGCTCTGAGGCCACTTTGGTCCCGGAGCAAGTGCGAAATGCAATTGAGGGGGTCCCTGTCCCCCTTGCGCGCTAGGATGTGTGTGTGTGTGTGTGTGTGTGTGTGAGAGAGAGAGAGAGAGAGAGAGAGAGAGAGAGAGAGAGAGAGAAGAGACGGAGAGAGACACGTGCGCTTGGAGCGGGCCTCTGGCCGCAGACATCAGCTGGGGATGTTCTCCACGCGGCTTCGGGGGCCACCATACCACACCTTCCCCTGTCTCCCACCTCCGCCTCCCCCACCCCGCCAGCTCCCCAGTCCCGGGCCACACCTGCACAGGTGTGGTGCCTTTAACTGGAAAGCACTAGAAAAGATCCAAGAAGGAAAGGCGGCGGGGGGGTGGGGGTGGGGGCGGGGGGCTGGGAAGAAAGATGGTACTTCAGAGCTCAGACATCCCTATATTCCAGTGATTGTCATCACACTCAATCTTTTCACCCTGACCTACGGTATCCAAAAAGCAGAGATGGATTCGCGGGAAAATCGGGTTTAAGAGAACGTTGGAGTCTGGAGACCTGCGCAGGCTTTGCTTAGATTCAAAAGTATGATTTTAATTTTCTTAATGAAGGCACACTCTAGAGCTCAGCTGGTAATGGCTTTGCTGAGTTTAATAGACTTCTGTCGAACAGAAAAAGACGGATAACTATCGGTTATGAGTAATCTGCTCTAATGCAATTCTTTTCCCAGGTTCGAATGTCATTGTGTGGAGAGGGCAGGAGTGAATTAGGGCCCCGGGGAGCGCGTACACGGGGCAAGGAGATGGCCTGAAATACGAGCCGAACCTGTTTTGTGAGATGCACTTGGGTTTGGGGGTCGGGGTCAAGGGCCTCAAAGCCCTTGGTCTGCACGTGTGAAAATCTCTCTGTCTCCGTCTCTATTCCTCCCACACCCCACACCATCCACCCCCCTCATCCTTCTCCCCCTCTTCTATCTTCCCCTCCCTCCTCCTCTCTCCCTGAGTTAATGTGAATTTCCTTTTCTCCTCCTCTATTTTGTGTGTCTTTGTGTATTTCAGGCAGATCCATTAGGTCCAAAGTATTTCCCCAAAACACACTCACACATAAGTAGGCTCTTGGTCTGTGTCAACCATTCACTTTTTGAAATCCAATAGAATTGGGAGGTTTAAGATATTGATGATACTGTGTACACACACGTAGTAATATATTGGTAGGATTATTTCTATCCAAATACAGAGCCAATCCAGGGCACTGTCCAAAAGTAGCCCCATCCTCACTCTACCACAAATTGTCATTTGTGGTAGTTTGAATTCGGAATTATCCAAACTCTTCTTAGCTCTCCACTTCACTTTGCCTGGTAAACACAATCTCAGGCAAACGAGACTTTGAAAAAGAAAAATAATCAACATAACTCATAATTTCCATTTTTACAGAAAACAAGCTGAATTGGTACTCACCTGGATGAAGGATTTGAAGGCAGGCAGGCCCACAAGCCAGCAGGGTGAGTCCTGGGCAGCCCAGCCAGGAGCCCAGCTCTCCTGGCTGAACCTTTGTGCACAGTCACTCCAGCCCCACTTTCCTGCCAGCCTCTCTCTTCGGGTCCTGGGGAACAAAGAAAGTTTTTGAGACTGATGAACAAAAAGGGATAAATGAACCCCAAGCTATAGGTGTCTATTCCAGACCTGCGAGGTAAGGCCAGGGAAGTTAGCTGGGTCTGATGCGTCTCTGAGTTCCACAGACCTCCTTGGTCTACGGTTCTTTGGCCTTGTCACTTTCTCTTTCTCTCTTTCTCTCTCTCTTTCTCTCCCTCTCCCTCTCTCTCTCCCCTCCCTGCTTCTTTGTGTTACACACACACACACACAAGTGACCTAGGCACGCATGCACAGAAACGGCCACAAAGCTCTGTAATTACTATCTCCTGTTCTCTGACCCAAACCTACCCTATTCTCTCACCTCTCCAGTCATTCTTCAAAAAAGGGAAAGGAAAAACATCAAAACAAAAACATATTTGCAAGACCCCTCAGGTCCCTCTGGTTGAGGAAGAGCACAGCTGGTGCCCCACAAGAACTTGGGGTGTCCCGGGGAACAAGGCCCCCTGCTGCTCTGGGCCTCGTGGAGGACACCCACCTACAGCCTGGGGGTTGGGTGAGGAGGGGTACTTTTCACCTTGCTCTCCCCCCAGACTCTTCCCTGGCTGCTGGGAAGGGAATTAGGAAGAGATTCAGTCCTCAGGTCCCAACCACTCCCAAGACTTGGAGAAGCAGAGCGGGGTGGGCACCTCCTAGCTGCTGAGGTGCGACTGCCAGGGGTCCCACACTGGCAAGTGAGAAAGTCTGCAACCAGAAGAGCAGGTGCCCCAACTTCTTAAGTGCTCAGCCTGCAGCGGCCTTTAAAAATAGAGAAGGTCACTAGGCATTGCTCAGGCCCAGCCTGCTCCAGCACTAGCCTGCTCCATCAACCTCTGCCAGGATGGGGGCATCAGGTCCGCGGGGTGACTTTGGGTGGTACCAGAGATGGAAGACCCGCCTCTGGCTCCAGGAGCAGATTTGGAACCTGAGAAAGGGTGACTGTCAGAGCTCCTCACCCGACCCTCACCCCTCATGGATGAAGTCCCCCTGTCATCCCTAGATCTCTCTGTTATCTCCCTGTAGTAAAACTGCTGTTGTGTTGTTTTGATGAGCTAGGAGAGCAACAGCAAAGACCTAGAAAGTCCCCATCAGCTTTAGTGGGTATAATTCTGCTTTGGAACAGTCGCTGGGAGAGGAGAGGAGAGAGACACTATTAGCCAAGATTCCCCCTCAGGCAACAAGGTTGAGAGGGCTTAGTAGAGAGCCAGTTACCTGCAGACTCCCCAGGAAGAAACCTGGCCAGAGTAAGACTCACAACCTCCAAACCTGCTGAGAACCCCTTACAAAGATGTCTTGGACTCCCAGCTTGTGCTGCTTATCCAGAGTCTTGGATAAGCAACCTCGGGCTCTTGTGGTCCAGTGTCTCCCCTGAAGTAGCTGACAGATTAGGTCTGGGGAAACAAGGAGGCCCTGTTAAAGAACTAGGTTTGCTTCTCTCTCATTTACTCCCCTATTTTAAATGTCAATAGAAAAAAGCAAAAATAAAATTTGCAGTAAATTAAACGTGTGATTATATTCACATAGAATTAAGGTGGAAAACTTAAGGTGTAAACGGTGCTTAGACATTTTTAAAGGACTGTCCTGAACATGACATGCTTTTATGAAACAAGACACTTAAATATAAGCTTTAAGGATAAAGAACATTAAGAGCGCCTAGTGTCCCTTTACATTACCGTCACATAAATAAAAGGGGGAAAGGGTCTCAATAAGGAAACTCAAGTGACAGGAGCTCCTAAGATAAACTAAGCAGTACACAAAAATAACACAGTATTGCATCTTTAAAGTAAGCTCCCCTTAAGGAAAGTTAGAGGCAAACACCTGACTACAAAGTTAAGCTTTTTCTGCTTACTCATTTATCCAGGTCTCTTAATTCTAATACAGAACGAATAATCTGCACAGCGGGGAGATGTTGCCCCCCACCTTGCCACAGACCCAGGGCAGTTGTTTATACTTGACGCTTATCCATCGGCCTTAGGACTTTTGAATGTTCAAGTGAAAGTGTAAATAGAATAAGGTCACAGGTGATTGACAAGTTCAAGTTACTTAGCTCAATTATCAAAATTTTATTTCTAAATTATGTTCAATTTGATTTTCCTGCTTTGCTATAAATGACCTTCGAAAATCCAGTGGGAGCGGACATTTTATACCATGTCCTATGCGCCATGATTTATTTGTAAAGTCATTTTGTGATGTATGCCTCCTTTAATGTTTCTGTGGAGACCTAGTCTTTACAATTAGATTTAGAAGCACAGCTATCAGGCTAATTTAAAGGCAGTCATTTTAAAGACACAATCATCACTAAAGTTTAACAACTTTCTAAAATGTTTCTAAATTTCTAAACCTCAGGCAGAACTGCAGACTGTTTAGAATCTAATTCTCTGGATATTAGCATGCTATATTTAATGTCTATCTATCTAAACAATAGATAAGAGTGCAATTTGTAAATATATACCTTACAACTCACTTTCAACATACTAGCACAAAGTTCTCCTATGCATTTATTGAATAGATAACGAAGCTTTTCAGATCAAGGCTCATGCCGCCACATCTGGAAATGCTTCCTTGGCTCTAATCTGCCGCCTCCCCTCCACCATCGCCCCCTCCAGCCACCAGTGAGAAAAATAGCTGAAGCCTCTCCTTCCACCATTATATGATAACATCAGCTTTTAATCAGCGAGAGGCACTCCTATTTAAATTTACAGGATGACTCTTTATTTCATTTATCTTTTCTTTTGGAGGAAAGTGAAATAAGAGCACCACCCTTATTAATTATAAGATTGATGGGGTGAAAAAAGCCAAATGAATTTGGCTTGCAAATTATTAGTAGAGGTATGAATATTTATGACTGTGCCAGGAACTGCAGTCGTGAACCCTGGGTATCAAGCTTGGAAGACAGTCAAACCAATGCACTCAGTGAGGGTTCAGTCTCCCCAAATCTGACATGACATAAATGGAAACTTCTAAATTAGACCCAGGGCGGGCTCCCATCAAATCCATTCCTTCTTTTTTTTAGCTGATCTTGCTAAATATGAACTTACTTCTAGTGGCCTCTGTTATAAATTTTAAAAATATCTTTTAAGGTGAAAGCAGATACCTATACGTTTTGTGAAGAAAATCTATGTTTGTGCTTTTCTCACTTGATATTCACTTATGTTTTAAATCGAATTTATCTGTAAAATATTTGTGACATACATTTAAAAATTTTAGAGCTATCTTTGTTCAGTGAAAAAATATTGGAATCCTAAAATATCCTGGATATAAAGAGGATCTGAATAAATACAATCTAAGTTAGATACAGACAGAAATGAGAGGAGAAAAGGAAACAACAGTGGAAGAGAGATTTAAAAAGTTTTCTTTGCTTGTTTTCTCTTTTTCTGCACCAGACTTTCTCGTGTTTTAGTCCCAAAATGAGAAAATTTAAATGCAAGGTGGAGGAAGAAAGGGTCAGCGTAGAAAGGGAAAAGGGTGATGACAAGGACTTAATAATTCAGTAAAAGACAAACTATATCCTCTTCTTTTCCTCCTCTTGATTCTATCAATACATTGGAGGGTTTTATAGTGCTTTGGAAAAGGAGCTAAGGACTTGGGAGTTAATGAGCTCAACTCTCATTTCACCACTGGCTTCTTTTCTGTAAAAGAATTGTTGAGTGGAGCCTGACCCAATCCTGTGAAAATACTTCACTCTGACATCAGAGCAAGCTTAGTACATTTTGAAAAGGAAGACAAGTTGTTTTCAAAACAGAAATGTTAAGCATTCTAAAAAGCATAAGCAATTTAAAAAACGCTCTTCAAATTTTCTGAAAAATTCCCAACTACATGCATACATATATATATATATATATACACACACACACACACACACACATATACACATTTTTTTCACAACTGTAAGTGGATATTTGTGCTAAACTGATGCTCTATGTATATCTGTCTCAATTTGTCTGCTCTCTGTAAGGATATAATTTTTTTAAAGAAGCGATACCACTGACAATTTACTTAAATTCACAAACCTTGAAATTGATGCATCTCCTATCAATCACACTCGGTAGATACAGTAAAACACATTCAGCATTTGTATATCAATAGTGGCACACACACAAATCTGTTTTGTTCAATTTAAATGCTCTTCAACATGTCATTTCTTATTTTTCTGGAACATGTTATGGGTTAGTCATCCTGTTTCAGCTGATTGTTAAATCCTTAACCTAATGAAAATTCAAAGTATAGTATTTATTTGTCATGGATTTCAAAGCTGAAAGGTAGGCTTTTGGGACAATTTGATCAACGTCTCTTATCTTTCCAACAAAGAACTGGAGATCTAAAGATGGCAACTGACCAGTCCAACTCATATAACTAGCTAGCTGGACAAGCTAGTTATATGGACAAGATCCTAAATCTCTTGAGGTCAATTTTTGTTTTTGTTTTTCTTTTTGTTTTTGCGGTACGCGGGCCTCTCACTGTTGTGGCCTCTCCCGTTGCCGAGCACAGGCTCCGGACGCCCAGGCTCAGCGGCCATGCCTCACGGGCCCAGCCGCTCCGCGGCACGTGGGATCTTCCCAGACCGGGGCATGAACCTGTGTCCCCTGCATCGGCAGGCGGACTCTCAACCACTGCGCCACCAGGGAAGCCCTCTTGAGGCCAATTTTTGTATGATAGGGTGCTTCCCATCTTCTGCCCTTTATATTAGAGCAGTATTTATACTACTATACACAGACTTTTCTACTAATATTTTTCTTCCCAGCACACTGACAATGGAATTCTTGTTAAATAATAATAAGCTATTGACTGCTCTGTTGGCCTATATGAAGATTTGTGGTTAATCTGTGATGTCTATATTGATTAGGCAAGAATGAGGTCTCTCCTCTACCTGAAGGATAAATAGATCTCAGTACTGGCATAAAAACAAATTTTGTATTAATAGAAATCCTAACCTTACTGGCTACACGTCAGCTCAATCAAACTAGAAACAGATATAAATAGGAGTAACTGAGAGCAGTGCCTCAAAATCTCCAAAAATGTTCACTAGGGATGTTTAAACTAGTATGAGAGTTCCTAGACTGCAGCACTGGCAGCCTGCTTCTGGGTAACCTTCCCGCCTGGCTCTTCTCTTCACCCCAAATTGAATCCTACACATGCTCCATCTTTTCTTCACTAAGGGGAATCCTATTCATGCCTGAGATGATCTTATATTTATGATGGCCTCTTCTGTCAAATTGTTATTTCTGTAGCTTACTGTCAAAAATGTCACTGAAAGTTTCTTCTCTACCTCTCTTTACTCTCTGTCATAGTAACTTGGAAGGTCTAATCCAAGTGGAATTTACTTCACCTATAAAATACAGCAAGGAGAACTTTTTTTCACTTCTTGTCCGTCTCTCCCTTCCCCCCGTCCCCAGCTTTACACCTTCACTCGGTTTAAGGGCTGTAGTTCATTGTTTCTCCTTGTGGTAAAATTGTTCATCCAAGCAGTTTCTTTTAAGGTTCAAAAACCTAGCTCTTGTGAGTAAAGTTTATATGTAAATATGTTCGGCATATTTTCTGAGTCCATGCTACTTAGTTTAATACTTCAGCATGAAAGAAAACAACACTGAAACAAAAATGTTCTCCAATTAAAGAAAGTTCTCAAGCATAAATAGCAGATATTTGAAAATATAAAAAATAAAATATGGAACTTGTTAGCATTTACAACTTCTTTCTTTATCAGCGTGGCCTCCTTTTTGCTACGTTTCCATTTCATTATTCTTGCATGAATATGATAAATGGTCATTAAATCTAACCATTTTTATTTAATGTTCATAAAAACTGGTAGGTTTTCAAACAGATGTGGCCTGATATGATTCAGTGAATTTAGTGGACTTCTCATATAAATGGAATAATAACCATACGGAAGATGAATTTTATACCCTTGTTTACCTCTTCCAGAACTTACCCTTATTATAATTACAAATAGTGTTTGTTATGTATTATGCAATATATATACCATTGTCCAGACACTGAACAAACCTTAACTTGATCACTGCCATCTACAGTTTATAATCCGAGATAGCCCTGACAGCAAAAAATGGAAAGAAACAGGGACGAATAGAAGACATGGCACAGTTGTATATTCTTCATTCTATAAAAAAGAAAACGTAATGAAGCCTGGCTCAAAATGGACAAATTTTAGCTTCTTTCCACTTAAATATTTTTCTTTCAGACTCAAAGAAGTGTTTGGGGAAGAAGAAATAGTTCATTTCATTTATTTTCTATCAATTAGGGATTACTTTGAGGAATAACCCTTCCCCTTTTAACTTTTTAAAAAGAGGTCAGCAAAGAGAAGAAGCTGGCAGTCAGAGTTGCCTAAGTGCAGAGGATAGGCAGGTTTAATTAATAAAGGCAGGAGAGCCCTGTGGTTTAAAAAAACCTTTACGGTAAGACTGCCTGGATCTAAATGCTGGCTCAGCCACTAGTTAACTATGTGACCTTAGGCGATAACTAACACTTTGAAACTTCTCATAGGGCTATGACAAGATGACCAAATGAGTTGATGCATGAAGGAATTTATCCTAATACTTGATTCATGGTGAGGATTCAATAAATATCATTGGCCTCTATTATTATTATTATTATTATAGTCAACCCTCTACCCTCCGAGCTTGGATAGGACCGTATATGAACAATCGATGAAATTTAGATACCTTTTACTTTTATTAATCATGTATCTAAACTCAATATTACTATAGATTCCCAATTCATTCTGTATCTCTCAGGTAACTTCAGTTTTATGTTTGTACTTATCTTTTAGCATTCCATCTTTAAAAAAGACCTACATTGCATACATTCTGCATGCAAGTTATTGAGTAAATAGCTTCTTGGGTTGTTTGATAATCAGATAATGGGAAGACCAGTAGCCTGGGAGCCAGAAAAACTAGATTCCTTTTTTTTTTTTTTTTGCAACATGAGTTGAAATTTATTTTTAGTCTCTCTCTTTTTATAATTGAAGTATAGTTAATTTACAATGTTGTGTTAGTTTCAGGTGTACAGCATATATACATATATATTTTTGTATATATCATACATATATATTTTTTCCTGTTCTTTTCCATTAGAGGTTATTATGAGATATTGAATATAGTAACCTATGCTATACAGTAAATCCTTGTCATATTATCTATTTTATATATAGTGGATAATGGTGTGTATCTGTTAATCCAGTACTCCTAATTTATCCCTTCCCACCCTCTTTCCTCTTTGGTAACCATAAGTTTGTTTTCTATGCCTGTGAGTCTGTTTCTGGTTTGTAAATAAGTTCATTTGTATTATTATTTTAGATTCCACACATAGGTGATATCATATAATATTTGTCTTTCTCTGTCTGGCTTACTGCACCTAATCTCTAGGTCCAACCATTTGTTGCTGCAAATGGCAATATTGCATTCATTTTTTATGGCCAAGTAATATTCCATTGTATATATATACCACATCTTCTTTATCCATTCATCTGTCGATGGACGCTTAGGTTGTTTCCATGTCTTGCCTATTGCAAATAGTGCCTCTATGAACATTGGGGGTGCATGTATCTTTTCAAATTATAGTTTTCATCTTTTCTGGATGTATGTCCAGGAGTGGGATTGCTGGATCATATGGTAACTCTATTTTTAATTTTTTAAGGACCTTCCATACTGTTCTCCATAGTGGCTGCACCAATTTACATTCCCACCAACAGTGTAGGAGGGTTCCCTTTCAGAGAAACTAGATTCTAAATATGTTTCTGCCACTGATTAATATGTGATTGGGCCTCAGTTTCTCCACCTGTAAAATAGGTTGGAGTAGAAATTATCCAAAGTTCATTCTGGCTCTAACACTCAGAGACTGCATGACTCACACAGCAGAACTTTTTTCTTTCTTCCAAGTGTATATTGTGGTAGGCCCTAGGACTCAAAGTAAAAAAGTAGAGTTCTATCCTTGAGAAATGTACAATGGAGTAGAGGGAGAAACATCGTATTACAGTGTGATGAGTAGAGGTATGTAAAAGGAATGATAAGACCAGATAGAAGCAACATCTCACCAATGGGAAGCAAACACACAGCCAATGGGAAGATAAGAGAAAGCTGTAGAGGAGTTATGGCACCTGAATTGAACCTTAAAGAAGAAATATGAGCTAAGGAAGAGGTGAGGAGAAGGACATGCCCAGAGGAAATAGTATGTGAAGAAACAAAAGAGAGAGGAAGAACACGTCATCTAGAGAACAGGCGGCTGTAGGGCAGAGGATGTGGGCAAAGAGGTAGAGAGGAGCCTTCTCCTCACTCTTCCATGTCTCTGTGATCAATCTCACATCTTCCTCCTTTGGCTTTAGTCACCCTCCATTTGCTGCAGACACCCCAATTTATATCTTCAGCCTAGACTTGCTCTTGAACTTTAGACCTAGATATCCAACTCTCCATGGACATCTCCACATGTCTGGCACCTCAAATTTATGATTTTCAACCCTGAGGAAGTACCTTCTCTTGTGTTCACTGTCTTGGTAAATGGTATTACCATCCACTTAGTTGCTTGTGCTAGAAATTTAGGTTTTATCCTTGTTACTTCTCTTTTTTTTTAACCACTGTTCTCCCTCAATCCAATCAATTCCCAGGGACTAATAAGTATACCCCCTAAACGCATCTTTAACCCATTTGTTTCCCTCTATCTCCACTACCATCACCAAGCTGCCATTATTTGGACATGATGGTTGTGGCTCTGGAGTAAAATATGGTCCCATCATATTCCTATTTAAAACCTTCAATGGAAATGCACCATTCTTAGGATAAGCTCTGAAGACTGATTGATTCTACTCCTGTCCCCCCATCCCCAGCCCTATCTGGAATCTCCTCATTCTCTTTGGTCCAGTCACACTGTCCTTCTCTATGTTGCTCTAACAGCCTAGCCTCCTGCCCACCCTTAGGGTTTTTGCACTTTCTGTATCCTCCATCTGGAAAGCTCTTCTCTCCTCTACCATCCCCCATCTCTAGGCTAACTGCTATTCATTCTTCAGCTCTCACTTTAAATGCCATTTCCATGGGGAAGTTTTTCTTGACCATTTCCCCTGTAGATTAGGCTAGATTCTCTATTCTTATAATACCACTTAAAATTTCTTTGTAGCATGATCACATTTACACTTAATTAATAATTAATCACGTAATTATTTGCTTAATATCTGTTTCTCCTGGTGAAATGTGCCATTCCATAAGGACAATGTCAGGCATGTTTGGTTCACTACAGTGTCCTCAATGTCTAATAAATTTTTTTTGAAGGGAAAACAAGATGAAAGGGAGGGAGCAGCTAAATAAGATAAGGTCTGGAAAGTGTCCACTGGGTTCAGCAATTAAGAGGTCATGGGTGACCTTGGAGCAGGCAGTTTTGGTGGGGTGGTATGGGTAGATTGGCAAATTAAAGTTGGTTCGAGGAGTGAAAAGGAGGTGAGAAAGTGGAGGCAGTGTAATCGTAAACTAATTTCAAGAATCTTATTCATGGGAAAAATAAAAACAATATGACAATTGATAAAGGGAAGATGTAGGATCAAGGGATGTTTTATTAATACTTTTCAAGATAAGAGAGAACTGAGCTTATTTTTATGGCTAAAAAGAAAGCAGTAAAAGAGAAGATGTACAGACTAATTGAGAGATTAAGAATATAGGAAAAAGATATAATTTCTCTTTATAATGGAAGAAGGTTGTAGTACAAGCTGGGATCCAGAGCATAAGATATGTTTTGTAAAGGTTAAAAGTTACCTCTTTTAACTTTTAGAAGGAAGGAAGTGAAGGCTGCTGTACATACGGATTAAATAGAGGTGTGGGACCCAGAAGATGATGTGGTTTCTGCTTGAGAGCCTGGACTTCCCTCCAGTTGAAGGAGGCACTCAGAGAAAGGGGGCGCTGGGGAGAGAACGCAAGGAGAGCGGTACGAGCTTAGAATCGCTGTTTGAGGGGAGTGGGACAGGAAGCTGACCAGGACCAAGTCGAAAGATTGCTGAACCTTGCCAAGGGAGACGTGTGGTGCCAGCCATCCATATCATTGTGTAATTTTCTCCAGAAGTGCTCAGCGACGTCACTGAAGGAGTGAGATGTGTGGGTTCTTCCAAGTCTGAGAGTTTGCAGGGAAAGAACAATTAGGAAGTTGGGAATAGAGGTTGGGAGGTATTTGAATGATTGAGCGACTGGGTCTAAGTTGGATAAAGAAGGAAATGAAGACACAAGGTGGTGACAGACTGAGAGTAAAATCAGTGATACAGGGGTTGCATAAAAAGAAACGAAATTGAGTTATTTGTAGTGAGGTGGATGGACCTACAGTCTGTCATACAGAGTGAAGTAAGTCAGAAAAAGAAAAACAAATACTGTATGCTAACACATATATGTGAATCTAAAAAAAAAAGTTCTGAAGAAACTAGGGGCAGGACAGGAGTAAAGACACAGACGTAGAGAATGGACTTGAGGACACGGGGAAGGGGAAGCTGGGACGAAGTGAGAGAGTGGCATGAACATATATACACTACCAAATGTAAAATAGGTAGCTAGTGGGAAGCAGCCGCATAGCACAGGGAAATCAGTTCAGTACTTTGTGACCACACAGAGGAGTGGGATAGGGAGGGTGGGGGGAGATGCAAGAGGGAGGGGATATGGGGATATATGTATACATATAGCTGATTCACTGTGTTATAAAGCAGAAACTAACACACCATTGTAAAGCAATAAAGATGTTAAAAAAAAAACAATACTTCAAAAAAAAAAAGGAATAGAGAGGTTCTGAGAGCTAGGGGAATGTAGGAGAGAGGAGTGAGAGATTGTCGTGATGGTGTAGAAGTGGAAGTTACCTGGGGTATAAGTAGATCCAGATTGGCCCCAGGGCTTGATATCATCAGAGGCACCTTCACATTTGCCCTATAAGCTGACAGCACCCTCACTTTCTTCTATTCTCACTTCTTTCTAGAAATCCCTTTGTCGCTCCCTGGGCTAGATCACTAAAAATATGGCAAAGGAGAAAGTGGTGATAGGATTTATTCATTCACCTTTTGTCAGTTTAATTCCATTCACTTCAACAAGTATTTAGTGTGTAAATGCCGGGTGCCAAGGCATTGCTGTGTGGTGAAGAGGTTCAGTGCTTCCCTTTGAGGTATATCATTCTGTTAACTTTGTAGAGAGTGGATTTGGGATGTGTGGGTGGGGACTTGGGAGAGAGACAAGACAAGACTTCTAAGCAGCAACACTAGTGGCTTCACTATTTAATAGCTCTATGTCCCTGGGGTATTTATTTAACCTCTCTGGGTCTTAGTTTCTTCATCTGTATAATGGGAACATTAATAGTACCTAGCTTGTAGGTTTGTTGGGAAACTATTTATTTATAATGATGCCTTACAGATGCCATGGCTGGAGCAGGAAGGGTACCAAATGAAACTGGAACATCTTGCATAAAAGTGAGGAAGTGCTCACAAAAAATGATGGGGGCCTGTCAAAAGAGACATAAGAGCCAGGCTGAAGGGGCTTCCACTGGTCAAATCTGGGATAATTTGGGCATCAAAAATAAATAAGGAAGTAATGGATTCTACTCTACTGAATAAAATAAGAATCCGTGAGTCTATAATGATAAATAGATAAATAAGTAAGGAGAGAAAGCTCTTTTTTATGGTAATATGTCAATGAATAAATGTGGAAGAGATGAGGAAAATTTTAAAGACACCATTTTGCAACCATCATGGAAAAAATTAATTTAGGTAAAAGTCATCAATGAATGCTAAATTGAGTGGAGGAAAGTTAATGAAGAACAGGGTGTTCATATTATATAGATGTATCTCACTATAAATATTTATTACAATAGGGAAAATATTAGCAATCCAGTGGAGAAATAGACAACACTTTCACCAAGTGAACAAAACTAACATCACCCCAAAAACATGATTTGCCACCAACGTGATACCATGGAAAAAGACACAACCTCACTTCTTGGTATTCCAGCCACAAATGCACAACCTAAACGTAGTCATTTGACACAGCACACAAACCCGTACTGAAGGACATTGTATAAAATACCTGGCCTGCATTATTCAAAAGAAAGACCAAGTAACCATTCCATATTAAAGGAGACTGAAGAGACATGACGACTGTGATTCATTGTCCTGGACTGGATTCTGCACTAGAAAAAAAATACTACAAAAGACATTATTGGGGCAATAAGTGAAATCGGAATATGGTCTTTAGGTTAGATAAAAAGACTCTATCAATGTTAGATTTTCTCAGTTTTATAACTGTAGTATAGTTATGTAAGAAAATACACGCTAAAATGTAAATGGGTAAAATAGCATGATATATACAACCAACTCATAATTGTTTAGGAAAAAAAATATGGAGAGGAAGAAAATGCTAAAGCAAATGTTGTGAAATTATAACAACTGGTGAATCCAGGGTTAGAGTGTAGAGGAGATTTGTACATTTCTTGTAAATTTTCTATAAGCTTGAAATTATTTAAAAATAAAGTTTAAAAGATAAGTGTTAAAAAAATCCCGCCCTACTCTCAATAAAAGTTAATTATCTCCTCTTCCTCCCCGCCCCCACCCCCACCCCCACCAACCCCAAACACCAGTTGGGACATTCTTGCAGTATTTCAAGTAAGAGGTGATGGAGGACCTCATCTCAGGCATCAGGCATTGGAAATAGGGATGGAGTAGACAGGAACTATTCAAGCTAATTGCACCAGAAATTCTGGCAATGATGTGGGGAATGCTCCATGCCATGGAATGCCACATGCCACTAAATATATGACACATCACCTCAATTCATACAGCCCATGGCCAATTCTCACCATGCAGAATGAACTTTCTGTGGCATACTCTTCATGTGTGCCACGCATTCCATCCAAGTACAGTTGGCTTCTGTACCTTATGGTACCTCTTTAGGGCAGTGATGGAGACAAAAGGCTAGCTCGTTTTCACATCGACAGAGATCATCTTTTCCTTCTCTCAGGGAGAAAATGAGAGAGAGGAAGAGGAAGAGAAAGGAGGAGCAATGAGAATTGTTATGGGAACAACCTCGAATGGGCGTTCCAGAAGACATCTCCTTTCTCTATTTCTGCAGTCTTTTCCTGGCTGCCAGAACTTAGCCCCCAGTGGTTTGTGCCTAAGCCTGACTCTCTTTCCAGACTAGAAGCAGGTGAGGTAGCTCACCTCCTCTTTCAGATTTACCTTTAAAAGTCTAGTGGTTCAGGATCAACATAGTGACTCATCTGGGGCTGTAAAGCTACAGCCAGCTCCGGCAGCATGCATGTGTGAGACCGGATGGAGAGCTGTCAAATGGATTATGCCATCTCAACAAAGCACTGATTCGTTGATTAAAGTTTGTTTCAGCAAATAAAGTGAGCTTTATTGGAGACAGTATTACTTAAAACCTCCAGTATTTCCTGTCTGCTGACAGAATCAAGCCCAAGATGGCTTTCTATGATCTTGAATTATTCCACCTTGCCAAACCCTCCATACACTAATACTTGAATCCCACTGGCAACTCATCAGGCCACCAATTTCCTATTTCCCTCTCCTGTGGCTTTGTTCATTCTATTACCTAAGTTAGGAATGTCTTGGGCCACCATGGGACCAAGTTCAAGAGTCAACTTACATGCCAGCTTCTGGAAGTCCTCTGTGAGACTGCCAAGCAGAATGAAAATAATTTATTTCTTCCTTTGGTCTAGATGAAGTATTTCCCCCATATATATACGAATATACAGTCGTCCCTCGGTATCCATGGGGGATTGGTTCCAGGACCCCCATGGATACCAAAATCCGAGAATGCTCAAATCCCTTATATAAAATGGTGTAGTATTTGCATATAACCTGAGCACATCCTCCCTTATATTGATACTTTAAATCATTTCTAGATTATTTATAATACTAATACAACGTAAATGCTATGTAAATAGTCGCCATGCACAGCAAATTCAAGTTTTGCTGTTTGGAACTTTCTAGAATTTTTTTTCCCCAAAATATTTTCCACCTGTAGTTGGTTGAATTTTCAGATGTGGAAACTGCAGATAAAGAGGGCTGACTGTATTGTCATACAATTTAACATAAATATGACATTTATTAAATTCTCTTTCAGTCTTTTCTTCTATGCTTATGTCTTAAAAAGACTTTAAGAAATAGAAATGGAAATATAGCAGGAGTGAGAAACTTATTGGATGTTTGTTAGAGTGAGTGGGATGAAGGAAAACACGAGATGAAAGATACTACAATTATCTGTGAGACTTGGTGTAAATCATGTAAGCGAAATAAAGGATCTAATATTGATATATGCAAAGCATTTTACTTTTAGAAACTTTGGCTCCTTTGTAGAGCATTAATTTTTATGTCGTATTAGGTAGAGAAAATGCACTTTTGTATATAAAAACTTTATCATTAAGTTATTTACCTTTTCTTTCAGAAACTGTTGTCTTTCCAACTCCATCTTTAGGCACAGACAAATGGTCAGCTGAGTGGCATCATTAATAGAAGCAGCTATTTTAGAAGCTCTACTTCTGGAAGTGGAGTAAAAAGGAGGCGTAACCCGGAGTTTAAGATACCCACTGATAATGAGGGTATTTGAGTGATGGTAATTGGCAAGGAGAAAGACTTAAAGATCTATCTGGAGACCAACCCTCACACTCCAGGCATGCTGCCAGATAAAGACTAAAAACAGCATGTAAGATGGCAAGAAAAATATGCTCTTGGTTTCTTCATTGCCATAAAAGCCACTGGGAAGAGCTTAAAGAGATATGCCATTCCTGAATAGTAACATGAGACTTCTTGTTCTATGACTTGTGTGAAAACTTCTGCCCTTCCAGACTGGAGACAAGGAATATCATTTTCAACAAAGTGCAACCCTTTGGTCTATCTACTCATCATCAAAAAAAGGGTACAGTAAGCAAAGCTGCAGAATGAACATCCATTTACATTCAGTGCTGCTCTTGGAACAGATCAGTAACTCAACAATATTGCTTCTTTCTTTTAGACTAAGGTAATGGAACCTCTTTAACCTTGAGGATGACAATTTGATTTTTGCACACCACACAAGATTTGGTAGTACACGACAAGCTGACAGAATGTAGCCACAGCTTCTTGCTCTGGGAAATGTGGATCAATTTAATTATTAAAACCAGTTTGATGTTGGGGCCCTTGTGAGCAGAATCTTTAAGATGACCTGAGCCAATCCACACTCCATTATTTCACGGACACTTAACATGTTCTTTGTAGCTATCAAGCTGTATCTCCCCAAATCCAAGACAATGAGTCAATTACATCAGTTCAGTCAGTGAATAAATCAGTGAAAATGGTTGCATGACCGAACTGACAAGTCATTTGACACATTGTAAACTGAAACACTGAAGGAAATTGGAAGAACTGAGATCGTGTTGTCCCCTGAGTCACTTAAAATCTCTGAGTGTGTTTCGTTTTCTGTAAAATGGGTGTGTTAATACTTTGCCCAGACGGATTGTGGTGAAGGTTAGAAATAATGCATGTAAAGTATCTGACATGTAGCAGACCTTTGATAAATGGTTGCTATAATTATTATTATTATGAAAAGTTCGAGTTACTTTGAAGAAATTAAGCAATTAGTTACTGGTTGATGTAGATTTAAAAAAATAACTTCTATCTAGTACTGTTTTATTAATCAAGTAGGTATAATGGCAAAAGGCAGTTTAAAGCTGGATTAACCCAAGTTGTCAAGCAGCTTAAATAGCAAGCCAGCCATTTATTTTAGTTTATTATTTATCTGCCTTCACTGTTAATAACCAAGCCCCTTAGTTTCAGCTGTTTTATGGAATATTCTTTTAGTAAATAGCTCATCTAACTGGTATCTTGTTAATAGGAAAAACTGAGTAAGAGAATGATAGTGATTGCTTGAAGAAGGAGGAAGCTATTGCTTCTAGTTCAACATTTTACGAAATGGACTGCAAATAGAATAAAAGCAGTATTCTCATACGGTGGAATCCCTGATACATTAAGAATACCAGCAGTATACAGGCTGTAAGCAAAAAGCAATAAATATGTCAAAAGAAACTTTAGAAATGATTTTTTTGCAAGCCAAGAAAATTGTCAATTAACTTGGAGATTATATGTGTACTAATGTACTTGTATTCCTCACCTTCTGATCTTGATTAGTTTTTCAGTGCTATTGGCATCTCTAAGGTTGCAATTTGGGGGAGATTCTGGGTTGCAGTCGTGCTGTCAAAGGGTCATTCGTCCTGGTAATAGGGTAGTTAGTGGTCCCTGGGAGAGAAGAGAAAACAATCAGGTCTTGAAAGCTGAAACACTGAAGTCAAGGGTGAGTTCTTGGCGGAAGCCTAGCTCCTCTTTCTCAGTGTTTGTTATTGTTGTGATGAAGAAGAAAATGGTGGGGTTCACACCTACAGCCATGAAGTGGGAACCAAAATAACAAAGGAACACAACCACTGAAGCGGCAGACTGTACTATATCTGGGGACTATTTTTGAGAGCATGTTGGTTTTTTGTTTTCTTTTTAAAGTACCTTTAGATAGCTCTCAATCTCTGGAAAAAATACTCAGCAACTCAGGAATTTCAGTCTCTCATCCTTCTGTCAATTTCCTCTCCAAGATGGTGTCTCAGTTTTAGGGGAGAGACAATCCTGAACTTGGGTAGGAGAGAAGAAGAACCCTTTGATTCCATTGATTTTTGGAGTAATGTTACTTGTCCCTCTAGACTGCTACTCACCATGCGCTTTTGTGGCTAAAGTCTGCAGCTGGTATAACACATAGTCTGGGGTATCTCTAATTTGTTTGGGCCCAGAGGTGCTTTCTGGCTGACTTGGCTGTCTGTCAACTCTTGCTGGCCCACCTCAGGCACTGCCATGCACTATATCTAGGGCCAGATGGCCAGCCTTTGTTGTAGAGTCACACCATCTTTTCCAGGATGTACCCTGGGAAGGCTCACTGTATTCATACCACTCTGGAACTGAGGCAGGCTCAGGACTGCAAACAAAACCATCTGGCTGCCTAACCACACCATTCTGCCCTCATAGTTATTATCCCATGTTGGCATAGAACCATTCTCCTCTTGGTGTTTTCCTCAATTTATCTGTAGTATATACCCGAAGACACCTTTCTCCAAAGGAGTCACCTTCAAGTTGGGGAGTAGAGCGCAGAGAAAGTGAACACTGAGGTATCTTCCTTTTCTGACTCCCCCTCCCTCTCCATCTTCCTCATTTATTCATAATGCGCTGGGTCTTAGGGTTGCCCCCTTTCACTCTGTGTTATCTCCCTTCTACCAGAAATCCTAACAGGCAGAAGGAATGCCCTCTGGGAAAAACTCAGAGAACTTGAGCAGATCCTGTAGGCTTGGTCCTAAAATCTTAAGGAAGAAGAAAGAATAACTTAGACATTCTTTCAAGACAATGGCTTGTTTATAAACCATTGTAAGACAGTTATATTTATATTTTGATATGATATTTTAATGATACAAAATTACATTTGAAATGTCAGAATCTGAACATTTTGGGTCCTTTTGTAATAATCTTAATTCTCTTGTACAACCATGTGACTTCCTCCCTTCCTCCACACCACAAGTGTCCTTGGGCCAGCCAGGGAGGAGATTATGAACTTAGAAAGACAAAAGAAAAAAGCAGACTATTTCAGAATATTACCTTCCATGTACTTATCCAATGAATTGATCTATTAAGCAACATTTACATTTCTTCTAGATTTTCATACAAATGGAATCATACAGTATGCATTCTTTCATTTCTGGCTTCTTTGCTTAGCAATATGTTTTTGAGATTTATCCATGTTATTGGTTGTATGGGTAGCTTGTTTCTTTTTATTGCTGAGTAGTATTCATTGAATAGATATACCACAATTTGTTTCTCCATTTAGCTTTGATGGAAATTTGAGTGTTTCCAGTTTGGAGCTAATAAGAATAAAGTTGCAATGAACATTTGTGTACAAGACTTTTTGTGGACATCTGGCCCTAATTTTAAGTCCAGAGCTGGAGCATGTAAACAATCATGTGAAACAGACCTCAGTTCAACATCATAATATGCCTTGGTGTAATTTTGTATGTGTTTACACCTTTCATCAAAATTGGGACATTTTCAGCCAAGTATTTCTTCTGCTTCTCCACTTTCTCCTTTTCAAGATCTTCAATTACCCATATGTTAGACCTTTAAATTGGGTTATTGAAGCTCTGTTTAATTTTCACCATATTTTCCTCTGTGCTTTAGTTTGAATAATGTCTACTCTTTCTTTCAAGTTTACTGATGCTTTCTTCTAGAGTGTGTAATCCACTATTAAGTTCATGAAGTGAATTTTTCATTTATTTCATTTCTCAGCTCTAGAAGTTTCCTGCTAATTAAAAATATTTTATCCTCTAATTATGTTCATGTTTTCTTTTAAATCCTTGAACATATGTAGAATAGCTGTTTTTAAGTCATTTGCTAATTCCTTCTTCTCTGTCACATCTGGATTGTTTTTAAAGAATTCATGATCTCTGTGTTTTGTGACATATTTTTTCTACTTCTTTGCATGTCTAATTTTTCTTTGATTATTGGATGCTAGATATTGCAAATGTTATACTGTTGAACATCTGGACTTTGTTGTTTTTCTTTAAAGAATGATGATTTTATTTTGGAAAGTAGTTATTTGTAGACCAGCTTGACCCTCTTGAGTCTTGCATTTAAGCTTTGTTAGGGTAGCTCAAGAGTATCCCTTACTTTAGGGCTAATTTAACCCTACTGCTAAGAAATAATCCTTTTGGAGTCTCTAATGAATGTCCTGGATGTTCAAAAAGCCCTCTCCATTCTGACTGTTTAGAACTCAATTGTCTCCTAATCCTTTGAGAGTTCTGGGACTTGTTCCGTTTATAGCTTTCTGGTATTCTTAATTTGTTATTTACCTAGCCTTGAGTTCAAATCTTATAAATAAGAACAGATTGGTATTTACCCAAAGATGGAAGAGGATTTCTATGCAGATTTCTAGGACTCTATTCTGTTAGTTTAGTGAAACACATTAATAGATTTTCAAATGTTAAATCATGCTTGCATTTTTGGGATAAACTAAAGTAGTTTATATTGTTCCTTTCTCCCCAGCATTTAGTATGCTACAATTTTATTTAGATTTTTCCATCTATGTTAATCAGTACGACAGACATTAATTTCCCTTATCATACTCTCCTTATGTACTATTGGTACTAAAGTGATATTAGACTTATAAGATAAGTTGGGATACTTTTTCTCTTTTTCTATTTTGGGTAGGAATGTGATTATGTCTATTTGGTAGAACTTTGTCTGAATTTCTTTTTTTGTGTAAGTAAATTTTAAATAGCTAGTTCAATTTCTTTAACTTTCAAATTTATGACCTTTGATATACTTTTAAATTGAAATATAACATATTTACAGGGAAGAGCATCAAGGTTAAGTGTACAGCTCACAGCTACCACTTGAGATTTATTTCCTTCTCATTTGTGGCCCGTTGAATTTCCCTTACTTATGAATTCAGCCATGTATTTGAAAAGATGTAAGTTTTTTAAGTGGAAGGGTATTTATTAGCTATTACTTTGTAACAAACAAAATCTCAGTAGCATTCAACAATAAACTTTTTTTCTCTGCCTCACATGTTTGTAAATCTACTGGACCTGCTCTTCCCCACGTGTCTTTCACACATGTTCTCATGGCTCTGGCAATTTTGCAGGAGGTTTTTATAATATTACATTTCTCCAATTAGCAGTGTGGCGTGTATCCTATTTATTCAATTCTTTTTTTTAAAAAACATCTTTATTGGAGTATAATTGCTTTACAATGGTGTGTTAGTTTCTGCTTTATAACAAAGTGAATCAGTTATACATATACATATGTTCCCATAATCTCTTCCCTCTTGCGTCTCTCTCCCTCCCACCCTCCCCATCCCACCCCTCCAGGCGGTCACAAAGCACCAAGCTGATCTCCCTGTGCTATGCGGCTGCTTCCCACTAGCTATCTACCTTACGTTTGGTAGTGTATATATGTCCATGCCTCTCTCTCGCTTTGTCACAGCTCACCCTTCCCCTTCCCCATATCCTCAAGTCCGTCTTCTAGTAGGTTTGTGTCTTTATTCCTGTCTTACCCCTAGGTTCTTCATGACATTTTTTTTTCTTCAATTCCATATATATGTGTTAGCATGCGGTATTTGTCTTTCTCTTTCTGACTTACTTCACTCTGTATGACAGACTCTAGGTCTATCCACCTCATTATAAATAGCTCAATTTTGTTTCTTTTTATGGTGAGTAATATTCCATTGTATATATGTGCCCCATCTTCTTTATCCATTCATCCAATGATGGGCAATTAGGTTGTTTCCATCGCTGGGCTATTGTAAATAGAGCTGCAATGAACATTTTGGTACATGACTCTTTTTGAATTATGGTTTTCTCAGGGTATATGCCCAGTAGTGGGATTGCTGGGTCATATGGTAGTTCTATTTGTAGTTTTTTAAGGAACCTCCATACTGTTCTCCATAGTGGCTGTACCAATTCACATTCCCACCAGCAGTGCAAGAGTGTTCCCTTTTCTCCACACGCTCTCCAGCATTTATTGTTTCTAGATTTTTTGATGATGGCCATTCTGACTGGTGTGAGATGATATCTCATTGTAGTTTTGATTTGCATTTCTCTAATGATTAATGATGTTGAGCATTCTTTCATGTGTTTGTTGGCAGTCTGTATATCTTCTTTGGAGAAATGTCTACTTAGGTCTTCTGCCCATTTTTGGATTGGGTTGTCTGTTTTTTTTTGTTATTGAGCTGCATGAGCTGCTTGTGAATTTTGGAAATTAATCCTTTGTCAGTTGCTTCATTTGCAAATATTTTCTCCCATTCTGAGGGTTGTCTTTTGGTCTTGCTTATGGTTTCCTTTGCTGTGCAAAAGTTTTGAAGTTTCATTAGGTCCCATTTGTTTATTTTTGTTTTTATTTCCATTTCTCTAGGAGGTGGGTCAAAAAGGATCTTGCTGTGATTTATGTCATAGAGTGTTCTGCCTATGTTTTCCTCTAAGAGTTTGATAGTTTCTGGCCTTACATTTAGGTCTTTAATCCATTTTGAGCTTATTTTTGTGTATGGTGTTAGGGAGTGATCTAATCTCATACTTTTACAAGTACCTGTCCAGTTTTCCCAGCACCACTTATTGAAGAGGCTGTCCTTTCTCCACTGTACATTCCTGTCTCCTTTATCAAAGATAAGGTGACCATATGTGCGTGGGTTTATCTCTGGGCTTTCTATCCTGTTCCATTGATCTATATTTCTGTTTTTGTGTCAGTACCATACTGTCTTGATTACTGTAGCTTTGTAGTATAGTCTGAAGTCTGGGAGCCTGATTCCTCCAGCTCCGTTTTTCGTTCTCAAGATTGCTTTGGCTATTCGGGGTCTTTTGTGTTTCCATACAAATTGTGAAATTTTTTGTTCTAGTTCTGTGAAAACTGCCAGTGATAGTTTGATAGGGATTGCATTGAATCTGTAGATTCCTTTGGGTAGTAGAGTCATTTTCACAATGTTGACTTTTCCAATCCAAGAACATGGTATATCTCTCCATCTATCTGTATCATCTTTAATTTCTTTCATCAGCGTCTTATAATTTTCTGCATACAGGTCTTTTGTCTCCTTAGGTAGGTTTATACCTAGATATTTTATTCTTTTTGTTGCAATGGTAAATGGGAGTGTTTTCTTGATTTCACTTTCATATTTTTCATCATTAGTGTATAGGAATGCCAGAGATTTCTGTGCATTAATTTTGTATCCTGCAACTTTACCAAATTCATTGATTAGCTCTAGTAGTTTTCTGGTAGCATCTTTAGGATTCTCTATGTATAGTATCATGTCACCTGCAAACAGTGGCAGCTTACTTCTTCTTTTCTGATTTGGATTCCTTTTATTTCCTTTTCTTCTCTGATTGCTGTGGCTAAAACTTCCAAAACTATGTTGAATAAGAGTGGTGACAGTGGGCAACCTTGTCTTGTTCCTGATCTTAGTGGAAATGCTTTCAGTTTTTCACCATTGAGGACAATGTTGGCTGTGGGTTTGTCATATATGGCCTTTATTATGTTGAGGAAAGTTCCCTCTATGCCTACTTTCTGCAGGGTTTTTATCATAAATGGGTGTTGAATTTTGTCAAAAGCTTTCTCTGCATCTATGGAGATGATCATATGGTTTTTCTCCTTCAATTTGTGAATATGGTGTATCACGTTGATTGATTTGCATATATTGAAGAATCTTTGCATTCCTGGAATAAGCCCCACTTGATCATGGTGTATGATCCTTTTAATGTGCTGTTGGATTCTGCTTGCTAGTATTTTGTTGAGGATTTTTGCATCTATGTTCATCAGTGATATTGGCCTATAGTTTTCTTTCTTTGTGACATCCTTGTCTGGTTTTGGTATCAGGGTGATGGTGGCCTCGTAGAATGAGTTTGGGAGTGTTCCTCCCTCTGCTATATTTTGGAAGAGTTTGAGAAGGATAGGTGTTAGCTCTTCTCTAAATGTTTGATAGAATTCACCTGTGAAGCCATCTGGTCCTGGACTTTGGTTTGTTGGAAGATTTTTAATCACAGTTTCAACTTCAGTGCTTGTGATTGGTCTGTTCATATTTTCTATTTCTTCCTGATTCAGTCTTGGCAGGTTGTGCCTTTCTAAGAATTTGTCCATTTCTTCCAGGTTGTCCATTTTATTGGCATAGAGTTGCTTGTAGTAATCTCTCATGATCTTTTGTATTTCTGCAGTGTCAGCTGTTACTTCTCCTTTTTCACTTCTAATTCTACTGATTTGAGTCTTCTCCCTTTTTTCCTTGATGAGTCTGGCTAATGGTTTATCTATTTTGTTTATCTTCTCAAAGAACCAGCTTTTAGTTTTATTGATCTTTGCTATTGTTTCCTTCATTTTTTTCATTTATTTCTGATCTGATTTTTATGATTTCTTTCCTTCTGCTAACTTTGGGGTTCTTTTGTTCTTCTTTCTCTAATTGCTTTAGGTGCAAGGTTAGGCTGTTTATTCGAGATGTCCTGTTTCTTAAGGTGGGCTTGTATTTCTATGAACTTCCCTCTTAGAACTGCTTTTGCTGCAACCCATAGGTTTTGGGTCATCGTGTCTCCATTGTCATTTGTTTCTAGGTATTTTTTGATTTCCTCTTTGATTTCTTCAGTGATCACTTCGTTATTAAGTATTGTATTGTTTAGCCTCCATGTGTTTGTATTTTTTACAGATCTTTTCCTGTAATTGATATCTAGTCTCATAGCGTTGTGGTCGGAAAAGATACTTGATACAGTTTCAATTTTCTTAAATTTACCAAGGCTTGATTTGTGACCCAAGATATGATCTATCCTGGAGAATGTTCCATGAGCATCTGAGAAAAATGTGTATTCTGTTGTTTTTGGATGGAGTGTCCTATAAATATCAATTAAGTCCATCTTGTTTAATGTATCATTTAAAGCTTGTGTTTCCTTATTTATTTTCATTTTGGATGATCTGTCCATGGGTGAAAGTGGGGTGTTAAAGTCCCCTACTATGATTGTGTTACTGTCGATTTCCCCTTTTACGGCTGTTAGAATTTGCCTTATGTATTGAGGTGCTCCTATGTTGGGTGCATAAATATTTACAATTGTTATATCTTCTTCTTGGATCGCTCCCTTGATCATTATGTAGTGTCCTTCTTTGCCTCTTGTAATAGTCTTTATTTTAAAGTCTATTTTGTCTGATATGAGAATTGCTACTCCAGCTTTCTTTTGGTTTCCATTTGCATGGAATATCTTTTTCCATCCCCTTACTTTCAGTCTGTATGTGTCTCTAGGTCTGAAGTGGGTCTCTTGTAGACAGGATATATATGGGTCTTCTTTTTGTATCCATTCAGCCAATATGTGTCTTTTGGTGGGAGCGTTTCATCCATTTACATTTAAGGTAATTATCGATTTGTATGTTCCTATTCCCATTTTCTAAATTGTTTTGGGTTCGTTATTGTAGGTCTTTTCCTTCTCTTGTGTTTCTTGCCTAGAGAAGTTCCTTTAGTAGTTGTTATAAAGCTGGTTTTGTGGTGCTGAACTCTCTCAGCTTTTGCTTGTCTGTAAAGGTTTTAATTTCTCCATCAAATCTGAATGAGATCCTTGCTGGGTAGAGTAATCTTGGTTGCAGGTTTTTCTCCTTCATCACTTTAAATATGTCCTGCCAGTCCCTTCTGGTTTGCAGAGTTTCTGCTGAAAGATCAGCTGTTAACCTTATGGGGATTCCCTTGTGTGTTATTTGTTGTTTTTCCCTTGCTGCTTTTAATATGCTTTCTTTGTATTTAATTTTTGACAGTTTGATTAATATGTGTCTTGGCGTATTTCTCCTTGGAGTTTTCCTGTATGGGACTTTCTGTGCTTCCTGGACTTGATTAACTATTTCCTTTCCCATATTAGGGAAGTTTTCAACTATAATTTCTTCAAATATTTTCTCAGTCCCTTTCTTTTTCTCTTCTTCTTCTGGAACCCCTATAATTCAAATGTTGGTGCACTTAATGTTGTCCCAGAGGTCTCTGAGACTGTCCTCCGTTCTTTTCATTCTTTTTTCTTTATTCTGCTCTGCAGTAGTTATTTCCACTATTTTATCTTCCAGGTCACTTATCCGTTCTTCTGCCCCAGTTATTCTGCTATTGATCCCATCTAGAGTATTTTTAATTTCATTTATTGTGTTGTTCATCATTGTTTGTTTCATCTTTAGTTCTTCTAGGTCCTTGTTAAATGTTTCTTGCATTTTGTCTATTCCATTTTCAAGATTTTGGATCATCTTTACTATCATTATTATGAATTCTTTTTCATGTAGACTGCCTATTTCCTCTTCATTTGTTAGGTCTGGTGGGTTTTTATCTTGCTCCTTCATCTGCGGTGTGTTTTTCTGTCTTCTCATTTTGCTTATCTTACTGTGTTTGGGGTCTCCTTTTTGCAGGCTGCAGGTTCGTAGCTCCCGTTGTTTCTGGTGTCTGTCCCCAGTGGCCAAGGTTGGTTCAGTGGGTTGTGTAGGCTTCCTGGTGGAGGGGACTAGTGCCTGTGTTCTGGTGGATGAGGCTGGATCTTGTCTCTCTGGTGGGCAGGTCCATGTCTGGTGGTGTGTTTTGGGGTGTCTGTGGACTTATTATGATTTTAGGCAGCCTCTCTGCTAATGGGTGGGGTTGTGTTCCTCTTTTGCTAGTTGTTTGGCATAGGGTGTCCACCACCGTAGCTTGCTGGTCGTTGAGTGAAGATGGGTGCTGGCATTGAGATGGAGATCTCTGGGAGATTTTCGCTGTTTGATATTATGTGGAGCTGGGAGGTCTCTTGTTGACCAGTGTCCTGAAGTTGGCTCTTCCACCTCAGAGGCACAGCACTGACTCCCTGCTGCAGCACCAAGAGCCTTTTATCCACACGGCTCAGAATAAAAGGGAGAAAAGGTAGAGAGAAAGAATTAGTAGAAGTAGGAAGAAAGAAAGAAAGGAGGGAAGAAAGAAAAGGAGGGAGGGAGGGACAGTGGAAGGAAGGAAGGAAGGAGGTAGGAAGAAAGAAGAAAGAAGATAAAGTAAAATAAAATAAAGTAAAATATAATAAAGTTATTTAATTAAAAATAATTATTAAGAAAAAAATTAAAAAAAAAAAACAAACAAAAAAGGGCGGATAGAACCTTAGGACAAATGGTGGAAGCAAAGCTATACAGACAAAATCTCACACAGACGCATACACATACACACTCACAAAAAGAGGAAAAGGGGAAAAAATCATAAATCTTGCTCTCAAATGTCCACCTCCTCAATTTGGGATGATTCATTGTCTATTCATGTATTCCACAGATGCAGGGTACATCAAGTTGATTGTGGAGCTTTAATCGCTGCTTCTGAGGCTGCTGGGAGAGATTTCCCTTTCTCTTCTTTGTTCTCACAGCTCCCAGGGGCTCAGCTTTGGATTTGGCCCCGCCTCTGCGTGTAGGTCGCCGTCTGTTTTTCCGCTCAGACAGGACGGGGTTAAAGGAGCCGCTGATTGGGGGCTGTGGCTCACTCAGGCCGGTGGGGAGGGAGGGGCACGGAGTGCGGGGCGGGCCTGCGGCGGCAGAGGCCGGCGTGACGGCGTGACGTTGCACAAGCCTGAGGCGCGCCGTGCGTTCTCGCGCCGAAGTTGTTCCTGGATCCCGGAAAACTGGCAGTGGCGGGCTGCAGAGGCTCCCCGGAAGAGAGGTGTGGAGAGTGACCTGTACTCGCACACAGGCTTCTTGGTGGCGGCAGCAGCAGCCTTAGCTTAGCGTCTCCTGCCCGTCTCTGGTGTCCGCGCTTTTAGCTGCGGCTCGCGCCCGTCTGTGGAGCTCCTTAAGCAGCGCTCTTAATCCCCTCTCCTCGCTCACCAGGAAACAAAGAGGTAAGAAAAAGTCTCTTGCCTCTTCGGCAGCTCCAGACCTTTTCCAGGACTCCCTCCCGGCTAGCCGTGGTGCACTAGCCCCTTCAGGTTGTGTTCACGCCGCCAACCCCAGTCCTCTCCCGGCGCTCCGACCGAAGCCCGAGCCTCAGCTCCCAGCCCCGCCCGGCCCGGCGGGTGAGCAGACAAGCCTCTCGGGCTGGTGAGTGCCGCTCGGCACCGATCCTCTGTGCGGGAATCTCTCCGCTTTGCCCTCCGCACCCCTGTTGCTGTGCTCTCCTCCGTGGCTCCGAAGCCCCCCGCTCCGCCACCTGCAGTCTCCGCACGCGAAGGGGCTTCCTAGTGTGTGGAAACGTTTCCTCCTTCCCAGCTCCCTCCCACTGGTGCAGGTCCTGTCCCTTTTCTTTTGTCTCTATTCTTTTTTCTTTTGCCCTAGCCATGTACATGGGGAGTTTCTTGCCTTTTGTGAGGTCTGAGGTGTTCTGCCAGCGTTCAGTAGGTGTTCTGTAGGAGTTGTTCCACGTATAGATGTATTTCTGGTGTATCTGTGGGGAGGAGGGTGATCTCCGCGTGTTACTCTTCCGCCATCTTCCCCTCATCCCCTATTCAATTCTTGTTTAATGTGTTTCCATGAAATTGCCTTTGTGGAGGTCATATATCTTTTTGATCATATTATTTTTTCCATTTTTTATCATCACGTCAATAAAATATAATTATATTTTCCATGGAAAATATTGAACACTTTTAGTATGAAAACTGCATAAAGGTTACTACTGTCACTACTATATACACAGGAGTGTTGCTTGTAAACCCTGACATACACCAGAGTTACCAGAGAAGATGGTTAATTACAGATTTCTAGGCCTCATCACAGAGCTACTGAGTCAGAATCTTCACAGATCGGGCAGGAGAATCTATATTTTTAGCAAGCCTTCCAGATGGTTCTTCTAAGAGTAAATGTTTAAGAACCATTGAAACAGGTTGATCTTGGCCAACATTTGCATTAGCATAAATCTTTGATGTCTGTAATCTTACTATTCTATACTAATTTTATTTTAAGCAGTGTTTTCTCTCAAGATTTATCAGGAAGATTACTAAATAATAAGCCTTTTACAGAGGGCTTACAATACTGGATTTAAAATAAAAATAGTGTAGCTTTATTTCCACTTGATGACTTGTAAAATGCTTCAGAAAATGGAGTTCGGATACTATTCAGGTCCTCAGGGCATCTGGATAGATTTGATGCAATCATTATTCAGTACCTCAAGTCAATCTGGTTAGTGACGAACCACTTCTTCTTACAGAATTCTTGAATTTCACTCTGGCCAATCCTGCCTTGTGTTGGACTATAACAAGTCTGGTTAATGTGCTAATAATACTAGAGAGCTCTTTCTGTCTTTTTCTGACAAATTGCTTAGCATAATAAGAGCAGTTCCCTTTAGACTGGCAGCAAGAAATAGTGCTTTCTGTTCCTCAGTCCGATGGTTCATTTGGCTTATTATTTTGAATTGGGCATAATAAGCTTCCCAGGATGATTTTCCTTCAGCGTTGACTGGTCTCTGCATTGGCCGATTACACAAATTGACCATATTGCCACTTATTTCTGGTTCTTGAGGCTAGAAACTTGATTCAGGATTCTACAATGGAAAGGAATATTGCAATCCTCTGGCTTAAAAGACTCTGCTTAAAAAAAAAACAAAAAGAGACTCTGCTTGATTGTTACCTGAAGAGAGATGTAAACAAAGTTGCCAGAAATTTTCTTCTCTTTCTCGTATTTTCTTCAGTGTTTATTATTCCTTTTTATTAAAACAATACTTTGATAATCAATACTTCTCTGCCAATTGAATTTTTGATATATATTTTTCTCTACTTTCTGAATTTTAAGTTTACTGATATAGTTTGCCTATTTGTTTTTTGTTTTATTTTTTTAAGCAGAGGTGCTTTGAGCAGGTGAGATTCCTTTTGCAAATCCTGGCTGATATCTGCCTTACTCTCTGAGATTTTTTGATTTATTCTAGGTCATTTTCTATATTGTTAATTGATTTGAAGTAACTTGAGATTTCCTTAGCTTGTGAGACTCAGTATCAGGCTTTGAGGCAACAAACTCAGAATATTGTTTACCCTGCTCATTCATATGTGCACATTTAACTATGTGGACTTCACAATTAAAATATTGAGAGGGTTCAGTTGAAGTTAGGGCATTGAGATGCATTTTCCTTCTCTCTGTCCTTTTCCTAAGAAGATTGTTCCGATTAAGAATTATAGAAAACTACATGTATGGCACACGCCTTTACTGAAGCAAATAATGTATTCCTGCTAATAGGAAAAGGTAATGATATAAACAGTAGGTTTCTCTTGGATGTCTTCTGGTCCAGCTTCCACAGTGTTTATGACCCTTTATTGCACTGCTCTTAAGTCATGTAAGATAACTTCTACTGAGTATGAAGAACCACTGCAGTGGTGGATTTCAAGTCATTTAATCATGAAGGTGCCAGCAATTACTTTTATACCCAGCTATTTATGACTCTGGTTATTAATAACTTCTGTAAAATACACTCAAGCATGAGTATAGTTTTTCGGCTTTTGATTTCAGCTCTTAATTTCTAAAGGTGCCCCTTTAGAAATTAATTTTTCGGCATCTATTAGATAATTTCTTATAAAATGACTCACTTCTAATTACTCCAAAATTAAGCTATGGGAGAAGCCACTTGTTATTTGATTTGAGATTCTTGCCTCCCAAGGTAACCAGTAAACTTCTTTGGGGTGGGAGAAAAAGTAAGAAAGCAAAATATCTGGATTCACCCTGAAACTTGGCTTTTATGCATGAGGACCTCATTATCTGATTATTTGTATCCAAGTTCTGAAGTTATAAGGCAGTTTAAGGAAAAGTGGTTGTTACTTAGAAATATCTATTTATGAGCTGATCACTTATATAATTAGTCCCCATCCAACTATCTTTCCTGGGTTAGTGGAACATTTATATTGGTCCACTGTGTCAATACCCTCATCACTGTCTCTATCAAATATTATTAAAAGTCAATAATATGATACAATATAATACAAATTAGTTGCAAAAAATTTACATATCTTTCAAAAGATGTAGAATTTTATGAAATCAATGAAAGTAATATTGATGAACTACATAAATCACATTTTCAGCCACTATTCAACATATAAGGATCTGATAGAGTTCAGTTAACAACTAGAGAAGAGAAATCAAGGAGAAGGAGGATATGAAACAGAATGTGAATATCAAAGGCTTTAGTGAGACCTTTGGAAAAACCAAGTGAAAAAAAACTTCAAATGTTTTCCAAGTGATAGTATTCTGCAACTGAAGTGAAATGTGAAATGATGGGTGTGCTATGCTCTCTTACAATTTTATTGGGGAAATTACAACCAAAAAACTCAAAATTTGATTCACTCCTCTTGATTCTAAGTAACTGAATGGAATTATAAAATATATTTTGTTACTTACAAAATAAAGTTGTCTTCATAATTTTTACTTTCATTTGAAAAATAGTAAACAAACCTTTTTGAACTATTTACTATTAAATTATGGTTCCGTTTTAAGTGGACTTGCCAGGAGACACCTTTTGCTGGCACCAGTGAACCCAGGAAATCAGAACTTCCTGTGCAATGAAGTGATCCACTTTCCTCTTCGCTTTTATCCTTCTCCATCCTCCACTCTATCTTTCATTTAGTTTCTTGCTTTCTCTACCACTGTCCTTGTTATACTTCAGTTTTCTTCCTTTCTATCCATTATCCCTTCTCTTTGGTGAGACTCCAGCTCCTAGAAAACCAGATGGGTGAATGTATGTAGTCAGTACCTTGAGATTTTTTTTTTGACCTGTTGATTTCTTTGCAGTTTCACTTCGTCACGAAACACAGAAAAATGCATTTCTATGTCTCCATCCTATCCTTTATTTCTAACAATTTCAAACAAAGTAGTCCTAGCCTGTAAAGGCTGCTTTTTTAAAAAATTATTTTTTATTGGAGTATAGTTGTTTTACGATGTTATGTTAGTTTCTTGCTGTACAGCAAAGTGAATCAGTCATACGTATATACAGATCCACTCTCTTTTTTAGATTTCCTTCCCATTTAGGTCACCACAGAGCACTGAGTGGAGTTCCCTGTGCTATACTGTAGGTCCTCATTAGTTGTCTATTTTATACATAGTAGTGTATATGTGTCAGTCCCAATCTCCCAATTCATCCCACTCCCCCTCCTTCCCCCCTTGGTAACCATAAGCCTGTTCTCTACAGTAAGTCAGAAAGAGAAAAACAAATATCGTATAATATTGCTTATATGTGGAATCTAGAAAAATGGTAGAGATGAACTTATTTGCAAAGCAGAAATAGAGTCACAGATGTAGGAGACTGCTTTATTTTTTAATTAACCTTCTTAAGGAGAAGAATTGCCATGGTAATAATTAGTTAGCCTCCCCTTGAGGAAAAGAATTGGGTCAGCAAGTTACAGGAGAGAGTAGGAAGGTGCTTTCAGGGAAGGGTTTTGATTCTTTAAGAAGAATATACCCTGATTCCCTTAGAGAATTGACTTAGAACTTTGCACATGATAAACGCTCTGTAAATATATGTAGATAGGCTGGAGGGGCCAGTGCCAGGAGCCAGTGTTTTATTGTATTGTCAATTCACCTCTAGAGCCAAGTCATAGAAAAGCCTGGGGCACAGTGCACACCCATCCCTACTGCCCTTGTTGATTGGTGCTCAGGCTATTTACTATATAGATTAGTGTTTCTCAACTACACTTCAGAACCATGAAGGGAGCTCTGAATCCTGATGCCCAGGCCATGTCCCAGACCAAACCTCCAGGGTGTATTTAGTATTTTGGTGATTCCAATGTGTAGCCAAACTTGAAAATCATTGTCTTAGATCATGTTACTTCTGTGTACTTCCCTTAAGGTGGATTCTATATGGTTCTGAGTTTTCAAATAGTCCTTTTATAGAATTATCATATGATCCAGCAGTCCCACTCCGGGGCATATATCCAGACAAAACTATAATTCAAAAATATACATGCACCCCTATGTTTGTAGCAGCACTATTCACAATAGCCAAGACATGGAAACAACCTGAATGTCCATCGTTAGATGAATGGATAAAGATGTGTTACATATATACAATGGAATACTATTCAGCCATAAAAAAGAATGAAACAATGCCATTTGCAGCAACGTAGATGCAACTAGAGATTATCATACTAAGTGAAGTAAGTCAGAAAGAGAAAGAGAAATACCATATGATATCACATATATGTGAAATCTAAGATATGGCACAAATGAACCTATCTATGAAACAGAAAGAGACTCAGACATAGAGAACAGACTTGTGGTTACCAAGGGGGAGGGGAGGTGAGGGAGGGATGGACTGGGAGTTTGGGGTTAGTAGATGCAAACTATTACATACAGAATGAATAAGCAACAAGGTCCTACTGTATAGCACAGGGAACTATATTCAATATCCTGGGATAAACCATAATGGAAAAGAATATAAAGAAGAATGTATATATGTGTATAACTGAGTCACTTCGCTGTACAGCAGAGATTAACACAACATTGTAAATCAACTATACTTCAATAAAAATAAAATTTAAAAAACAGTCCTTCTAGGGACTTCCCTGGCAGTCCAGTGGTTAGGACCTGTGCTTCCACTGCAGGGGGCCTGTGTTCAATCCCAGCTCGGGGAACTAGGATCCCACAAGCCGAGCAGTGAGGCCAAAAAAATAAAAAATAAAATAGTCATTTTAACTTTCTACCTCAGACACCAATACAGGTTATTCAGTTCTGATGGAAAGACTCAGAACTGTCCTGGAGTATGGTAAGGCAGAGTGCCCAGCCTGGGTGCCAGAATTTATATAATTTAGGGTTGGGATCAAGGGAAGGCCTTTTTCACATATAATTGTGAGGTGTATCTGCCACAACCTCTCTTCCCCTTGGTGACACTTGATGTCCTTTAACCCAAATGGTGGCTCCTTTAAAGGTGCTGTGGCTTGGCGATTGAGACATCCCTCACCTGGCTGTCCTCTTTCTTCTGGGGTCTGCCTGATGGCTGTTGTCAGACTCACTTCTTGAGATATGAAGGATGAAACACCTCTCTGGTCTTCTCCTCCCCAGCCCTCACTTTTTGGGTGATAGGCAGCACAAAATATTCCAGAAGCACTACTGCCGCCCCCAACTATGGTCAAGTATGAGCCTAGGAAACAAATTAAGTAGACGAAACTCCTGTCCTGGCAAGAAGCCTACATTTTAAACTGTGCACACTGCAAAAAATCATTCGCTAGGATGTAATGTAAACATTGACCTACAAGCTTTGGTGTGCTGTGTGTTTGTGTTGTGTAAGTAGCTTGTTGAAACTGAAGGGGAAAGAGATTTATCATCTTACTCCTGTAAGTCAGGCAATGTTCTGTAGGGGTAGAGGGATTTTAGGAGCTCTTTAAGTTGGGGAGAAAGCAGGTATTTGGTCTTAGTGAGCAGTGAAACGAAACAAGAGGCTAAAGTTTAGAGAAAAGAGATTAATCTACCCAGAAAAGCCAAGTTACTGTATGAAGTAATGGTGTAGAGGTGTAAGTTATGTTTCATGCCCCTAGCACGCAAAAGATGGCTGCAAACTCTTCTATGTGTATTCATTTAAAATAATGGGTCTTGATATTATAATAAATATAGCTACCATTTGTTTATTGGGTGCTTAGCACATATAAACCAATTTATTCTTCAGGACAATTCTAAGTGGTAGGTAAACTATTAATATTATACCCACTTCACAGATGAGGCATTGATAAAGCCTGCAACTTGCCCCAGGTCACATGGTTAATGAGTGGCAAAGCCAGAACTGTCACTTAGACAGCCTGGCTCTGGACTCCGTGTGCATTAAGTTGACTTTGATTGTGCTGTATCATTTCATTCAGTGTAATTGCTGAAATTGTTAATTTTACTTTCTTGCAACTAAGATAAAATCTTGTCTAGTCACTTAATTCTACTGGGTTCACTTGGGATGAATGATAATTATTAGTGCCATCTAGTGAGGTTTATTCTGCTGGTCTGATCTAACAAATGGAGCATGTTTAAATTATTATTATTATTTATTTTATTTATTATTTATTTTCTTTTAATTTTTTTGGCTGTGTTGGGTCGTAGTTGCGGCACATGGGATCTTCATTGCGGCACATGGACTTCTCTCTAGTTGTGGCATGCGGGCTCCAGAGCACGTGGGCACTGTAGTTTGTGGCACGCAGGCTCTCTAGTTGAGGCGCAGGCTCAGTAGTTGTGGTGTGTGGGCTTAGTTGCCCCACGACATGTGGGATCTTAGTTCCCTGACCAGGGATCGAACCTGCGTCCCCTGCAGTGGAAGGCGGATTCTCTACCACTGGACCACTGGGGAAGTCCCCACAGATGGAGAATTTCTGACAGGACATTGGAGTATCGATTTATTTATTCACAAGTATTTCTTTTCCTGAAGTGAAAATTTGATTTAGTTGTTAATTTAATAACTATCCTTTCTTTGATAAAGATGGGAGAACTAACAACTATTAGGCAATTTCAATTTATTTAATTTCTATAATAGCTAAATCAAACTCATTTGGAAATTTTAAAGTGAGAAAATTTTATATGAATAATAGAGAAGTCTGTAATAGCTTGAAGAAGTGTAGAAGAAGTTATACACATTGTAGAACCTCCCCAAAGTCATCTTGCAACACAAAGTAAGGGTAGACTTTCCTATAATTGGTTCGATAGACTCCACAAAATTTGTTGTATATTCACACTTACAGTTGAAGATAATATCCTAGAAATTCAGAATTTAAAGGTCTATAGCACTTAGAATATAGTACCTGGCCCTTTTTCGGCATACAATAAATAGCTGTTGAATGGATATTACAGGGTGGATTCAAATTACTGCTGCAGACAGAGGGCAACAGGCTCAAGCTTCTCTTTTTTTGAACATTTTTATTTCCATATTTTTCTGCCCAAAATGTACGTTTCTAACATCACCAAGGAATATTAAATGAATGGGTCAGATGCAGCTTCATGACATTTCAGATAAAAGATTATCTTGGGGCTTCCCTGGTGGCGCAGTGGTTGAGAGTCCGCCTGCCGATGCAGGGGACGCGGGTTCGTGCCCCAGTCCGGGAAGATCCCACATGCCATGGAGCGGCTGGGCCCGTGAGCCATGGCCGCTGAGCCTGCGCGTCTGGAGCCTGTGCTCCGCAAGGGGAGAGGCCTCAACAGCGAGAGGCCCGTGTACAGCAAAAAAAAAAAAAAAAAAAAAGATTATCTTGAAAGAAGACTGTAACCACATTTCTTCTGACTTCCTGAAGCCATGTACTCAACTTATGTTCTGAGGTTCTATTTCTAGTGTCAGTGTCATTTGTCTTTCTCTGGTTACTTTTTTTTCTTTAATTTGCTCTTCATTCTTTAATTGTTTAGAGAAAATTGTCCACTTTCAGCCTCATTAAAGAGCACATATACTTGGGACATTTTACCAAATGATCTAAGATGTGTGCCTTTTGTTTTTAATTATGTACTTTTTAGAAAAAAATTAAGTGATTCTACCAAAATCCCATCTCTCCGGTCTCTTTTCTCGATGGTCAGCAGGCAGGAGGTTCAGAGTCTCTGGAGACTGGAAGATCGCTCCTCCCAGGCCCAAATTGTCCATATGGAAATACACACAGACACTCACCAACACCCCATCTTTTTTTGGTTCAGCATTTTCACTCTTCCATGTGATGCTTTGATTCCATGTTATCCTTTCTGTTCTTTCTACTCAGTCTGATATTGGAGACTGGCCCAAGAGGAAACAGAACAAACAACAAATAAAAAAACCAAGTTGGGTGTCAGACATCCTTGTCAGCACCTCTGAGCCAGTGAATGGCACCAGGGAAAGCCGAGGTGACAATTTTGTGCTCTGGTTTCTGCCCTGTCATGATGCACATAATAATATTTGGCTGGTGAGTGGTTGGTGAACCTCAGGTGAAAGTTATTGTAAATAATGGCCACAGAACTGTATTGTTTTAACCCAATCCCCTGCTGAATTAGAAGCAAAATCCAAGGAGGGGAGCAATGACTTTATCTCAAAAGGGGACCTCAGGTTGAACAGCTGCATTTCCAAGCCTGAAATGAAGAACACTCAGAGCCTGTCTTTGCCTGAGCTCTTGGTGGGGGCAGAGAGTGCCCCGAAGTTCTAATTTTCAGCCTGTATCTCAAAGGTAATGTCTAGAAATCAGTTTTCTCCTTGTCCTCTTGTTTAGTCAAGGGGAGAAATTTGCTGCTTATGAAGGCTTGAGGGCCTGACACCACTTGAAGAGAACTCTCCAAGATCTCAGGTTAAGGTATCTTCTGCGTGAGCTTGCCCTCCCTACACTGCAGAAAGCCTTAACCTTGACCTAGAGGGGATTTCCCTTCCAGAGGAGAGCGAGGAAGTTCCGTTTCCATGTTAACAGAGGGAGGTCTCCCCCTGTCACTGTCTGCTGCTGTGAGCTCTGTGGGCTCTGGGAGCCCAATTATGTGTGGAGGCATTACAAAAGGAGCCAGTGTTCAAACTGGCATGCAGAAGACATGGACACGGATCCTGTCAACAAATAATGGAACGTGCCGGCGTGTTGGCATACACAGTTGTGGTCTGGAAGATTACCTTTCAAAGTGGACTTACTGTGACGTTGGAAACGAGCTGAAACCTCCCTTTCCATACCTTTCCTGCTTGGATAGGCTGGATGCCATTGGCACAGGCAGCAGAGAAAATAACAGCAGGGTTAACTGTTCATGCAAGTGTCATAATAGTCTTTAACAGAAGAAGAGTAATTACCTTTGTCTAGTTTTCCCTGCTGTAAAGTGTAATAAAATAGAGACCATTGTCTACTGTGATATGCACCATGCTTCTCTTCTGAAACACACGCCAGTGACTCTGAAACACCCTTTGATCACAAGCTGAATTCACATCTTAATTTTGAAAAATCCATTACTGTTGGGGATATTCCCGAATGCATTTGACAGCTCTCAGGCCAGTGCTATTAGGCGAAAAATCTCAAAGCCACGGGAGATTTACAGCCTGGGAGATCATAGAGCATGAGTGGGTGCAGGCCCATCCCCCATCGATTCTCCAGCATCACGATGACAGGAGGTATCTGTGTAGCAGAAGGAAGAGCTTGAGAGGGGTGCCTTCATTTGGAAATAGAATCCCCTGTTAGCAGCCGGAAGCAGTGGTGCTGAAAAGCAATCGCTGGTGTCAAGAACTTTCTTAGCTAAGCAGTGCAGCTGGTGGCAATAAATAGCATTCTAATAAAGGAGGATGTTCAATCCATGACATAAGTGCACACTGTTTCAACTACCAAACATAATTCATGAGACTGCATATGTCTGAAATGGATTTCCCCCTATACATTTATAAATAAAAATGCAAGATTTCAATAGAAGAAAAGATCTGCATTTTAAATCAAAGTAAAATGGGAAGATCAATGAGAAGTGCACTGTGTTTTTAAGTACACCATGATACATAACATTTTAAAGATGCTTCGAATGTCACACTGTACAATTACTTTCATTCCTAAAAAAGACAGATACTGTTTTCTATGATAGTGAATGCTGTATTTATGACAAGAGGTCTTAGAACTCGCCACCTCTTCCCAGAAGCTGCAAAAAGGCAAATGCTTACATTAAATATCTTGGACCTCACTTTCAAAGATATGAGCACATGTCTTACATGAGCCATTAATGAAATCCAGTCAATTTCACATAATCCTTAAAATGGTTCTGAAGGAACTGTTGAAAATGATGAACCAGAAAAGCCACGTGTACTATTAGTAAGGCTTAAACAACAGGGCTCAACTGACCTCTTAACTCATTGACTCTGCATGAGTAAATAAGTTATTAGTTTTGACATAACCAGTGGTTTATTTTACCATCTACTGCTGTTCTTTGTTACATGTTCTATTCATACCACATGTTATTGCTCTTTATAATTATTGTGGAACATAGCAATTGCACAGACTGTATCATATCCCACTGGGATAAACATTGCGGATGAGGGACCAGAAGAACTTGCCTTTGACTTAAAGTTTATTCCTACTGCTTTCTTTACATGAGAAAGATTTTCACTGATGCTATTCACAAAACTAACTCTATGTTTTAATGACTAAGGAGTCACTTTGAATAGCACTTTATCCGGGAACTCCAAATGCCAATTTGTTTTCTACTGTGAGGTGTGTGTTCAAGCTTATGAATTGAATAGCTGGTTAATCTTTTAAGCTATGATTCAAGATAAAAATCTACGAAACCTGAAAGTCAAATACAGCATTCACACTGCTATACTTTGACATTCACTTTTCCATAGTGTGCCTGTATAAACTGTTTATTAATATCATATTTTTGCTTTACAAAGAAAGGGTATGGCAAGTGCAGATGTCAGCGAGCCCCCATATTTCCCTTATCATTTTGTTGACTTTGAAATTCATCACTTGGTGGTAGAAGAGCTGAATTTCTATTCTTTTCAAGTGGAAATATTAAAAATGGGTAGTTACAGCATAAAGACATACTGTTAAATGGATATTATTTTTAGGTATTTTAATTGTAAGTGCAAGCCCAGTCTATAAATACGGGCAGACATATATCAATGCGTTATTATCATAGAGTCAAGAATGGCTATAGAATAATGTGAAAGTTTTGACATGTTCTCTTTGGTAGAGAGAAAAACATTTGAGATAATCAAAAAGTATAGAGCTACTAGAAAGATTTTGCTTGACTGTATCCCCTGAACTGTTAAGAACCAGATGGTTTCAGAGATATTATATATGAAATTGATAAAGATTTGAATCCAGTGGGGAATTCTAGGCAGATGCCATCGGGATGTGCTTAAAAAGTTAAACAGCAGTAATGAATTCCCTTAAATATCTCTTAAAACGCATATGGATTCTCCAAATCCATACTTTGATTTTGTGTGTGAGGCTGAAATTGTAAATCAAAACAGGGGAGTGGAGTTAGTCAAGATTTTAAATCACTTACATACACGTTCTTTCTCTAAGTCAGCAATGGAGAAAATATGAAAGTTTATCTTCCTTTTCAAGGAAGCATAAGTAGGCATATGGTGAACATTAGTTATCTTAAAAAATAAGTTTTGGTCATGGCTGAATATTGCCTCTTTTATTCTGGAATCATTAGCTCAGGACTGATCTAACTTGACACACGTGTACAACATGAAAGGAAATGCCGACAAAACAATCCTCAGTTATGGTTCCACATAAATAGGGACTAGAGCAACCTTTGCGGTTGGTGGTGGGTGGGACTAGGGACAATTTTGAGTGCAGTAGTAGAATTTTAGGTGGTACCACTCTGATCCTCACGTAGAATTCTACCGTGTGAACTGAGGTTGTAGGTTCATCTGAAGTTCCTTTTGAAAACTAGAACTTAGGGACAATTTTTTCAATGCAGTCTTTTATCTATAATCTTCAATATTCTCACTTTTAACAGAAGAACATGTGCTTTCTACTGCTAATAAAATTCTTGCGGTGGTGTATGAGGTAACAATGAAAAACTTTGAGGGACATATTCAATAAAAGGCAATAATTCCCAAGTCTGGATTGCCCAGCCCAACCTCTCTCTTGAATGCTAGATGCATATTTTCATCTGTCCACTTGTCCCAATGGTTCTTCCATTTCGATGTGTGCTAAACACTGACCCTTTTCTAGAGGAGCTTTCCATTCTCAGTGCCAGGAAAAGCTGGGTTCTTCTCACAGTTTTCCTGTTTTCATCTATTGGACACTATGGATCTTGCCCTGAGACGACTTCTCTCTTTGCTCTGGCCATTAAGAAACTGAAATTGGGAATTCCCTGGCATCCAGTGGTTAGGACCCTGTGTTTTCACTGCCGAGGGCCCAGGTTCCATCCCTGGTCAGGGAACTAAAATCCTGCAAGCTGCGTGATATGCCAGAAGAAACTGAGATCAAGCCAAATCTGTTTCATATTGCGTAGTTATATAAATCATATAACATGCATTTTGAGTGCCAATTTTCATCTTGCCTTCAATTTACTTGTCTTGACCTCTATTTCCTCATTTTTTTTAACCTGTTGTAATGTTTCCACCCCTGCAAGGCACTCCCAAATCCATTTACACAAAAGAAGGAGAATAAATAAATAAGCTACATTTTAAACTGTCATTTTCTTCCCACTATCGTCTTCTACACTTAATGCTGTAATTTTGAGTTTTCCCTTTTCCTCAGCCACTACTTCTGTTCATTCTCTCTTTTAAATATCTCTGGAAACCACTTCTTGTTTTCTTGTTCTACTGCCTTTGCCTTAATCCCAGGTAAGCCACCTGATTAGTCTCCCTTTTTAGACTCTTATTTTAATAAATTCCATACCTAGTAATATGATTATTAATTTCCTGTTTACAAAAGCAAGTATTATTACTTCTTTGCTTAAAAACTTTTAATTGGCTTTGTATATCCCACAGGCTAATCTAAATGTCTGCCATGATGCACAAGGCCGTTCATTGTCTGGCCCCAGATTTCCTTCTAGGTTCTTCCTCTGCTCTCCCTAATAACCCTGTGCAACCAATCATCCAATAACCCTGAACTGCTAATAATGTCCCGAATGTGCTATATATATATATATATATATATATTTTTTTTTTAATACTTTCATGTCTTTGGATGTGCTATTCCCTTGCTTGGAAAATATCAGTCTCTGTACCCTAATCCTTGCCCCCATCCTTCTAAAGAAAGGTTCAGTGCCACTATTTTCCAGAAACACCCAGTCATAAGTAGTCACTCTCTTCTCCCTGCCACCTTTGAATAAACCTCTATGGCAGCACATTCCACAGAATATTTTAAGTATTTGTTAACTTGTCTCTTCCCTTCATGAGATCTCAGTTCATTGACAGTAGGGTTCTTTTAGTGTTCTTTGTATCCCCAGATAAGCCTCGTCACATTGCAGGTATTCTGTGAATGTTTATGCAATGGATGGATGGATGAATGACTGAATAAATGAAGGAATGAGTTAATAAATCCCCCATCTCTGGTCAGCAAGAGATAGTACTGGATTCTTTTGACCTGTTGGAAATATGGGGTGAATTCAATATTTTAACCTCTATAATGGACTGAATTTTGTTCCCCCAAAAAGATATGTTGAAATCTTAACCCTCAGTACCTCAGAATGTGATCTTATTTGGAAATATGGTCACTGCAGATGTAATTAATTAAGTTACAATGAGGTCATAAGGGAGTAGGTTTGGCCCTAATCCAATATGACTTGTGTCCTTATAAGAAGATGGCTGTGTGAAGACAGAGAGACACACAGGGAGAACACCGTGTAACGACAAAGGCAGAGATTAGAGTTAGGTGCCTGTAAGTCAAGAAACACCAAAGATTGCCAGAAAACCACCCGAAGCTGGGAATAGGCAAGGAAGAATTCCCCTACAGGTTTCAGAGGGAGCATGGCCCTGCCAACACCTTGATTTCAGACTTCTGGTCTCCAGAGCTGTGAGACAATACATTTCTGTTGTTTTAAGTCATATAGTTTGTGATCCTGTGTTACAACAGCCTTACAAAACTAATATGTCCTCTAAGTACATTTTAAATGTGAGCATAATTTCTACACACTTCTTTTCATTTTGATAATGATACATAACTCACTTCAATTAATGATAACTTCCATAAAGTTTCTAAATGATATTTCCATCAAAGATTTCAAATAAATACTTCAAGTGTGGATGTCACTATTGACCAGAAGCACACTGACATAAGAGATGGAGTTATCAGAGCATTAAGGAGAGTCCCCTTCTTGCCTTGTACTGGACCATATACGGCATCAGTGACCAGAGTTAATGTAGTTAAAAAAAACAACAACTCTAAGGAGGTGTCATTTGCATACAATAAAAGGGAATCCACTTTAAGTATAAAGTTCAATGAATTCTGACCAATGGACACTCCATCTAATTATCAGCACAATCAAAATAGAGCACATTTTCATCATCCCACAGGTTTCCTTGTGCTGTTTCCCAATCGATCTTCCTGCCCCCATAGGCCCCAGAAAACTATTGATCTACTCCTGCTCTTAATCTTTTCTAGAGTTTCGTATAAATGAATTCATACTCTTGCATCTGGCTTCCTTCTCTAAGCATTACCTTTTAAAGATTCATTCATGATGTTGCATGTATCAATAGTACACTTTTTATTGCTAAATAACATTCCATTGTATAGAAATACAGCAATTTATATCCACTCACCTGTTGATGGACATTTGGGTTGTCCCCAGCTTTTGGCTATTATGAATAAAGTTCCTATAAATATGCATCTACAGTCTTTGTGTTGACATATATTTTCATTTCTCTTGGATAAATACCCAAGAGTAGAATTGCTGGGTCTTTGGGAAGTGTGTGTTTAACATTTTAAAAAATTGCTAAGCTGTGCCAAAGTGGTTCTCACCAAACCTTGATATTGTGCCTTTAAAATTTTGGCTGCTCTAATGCATGTGTATATTTTATAATTTTAATTTGCTTTTTCCTCATGATTAATGATGTTGAATATCTTTTCTTGTGCTTATTGGCTATTTGTATATCTTTTTTTGTGAAGTGTCTGTTCAAATATTTTGCTTAGTTTTTAAAATTAGATCACTTGTCTTCTTCTTATTGAATTGTAAGAATTTTTTATATAACCTGGATACAAGCCTCTTTCAGATATATGTTTTGCAAATATTTTCTCCCAGTCTGTGGCTTGTCTTTTCATTTTCATAGTGGTTTCTTTCAAAGAACAGAGGTATTTAATTTTGATGATATCCAATTTATCATTTCTCTTATGACATACTTTTTGTGTTCTAAGAAATCTTTGCTGAAGTCAGACACTTTTTTTCTCCTGTTTTTAAAAGTAATTTTATAAATTTATCTTTTATGTTTAGGTCTCTGATCCATTTTGAGTTCATTTTTCACATATGGTGTGAGGTAGGGGTCTGGATTCATTTCCTTCTTATAAGAACATACTTGTTCCAGCACCATTTTAAAAAATATCTATGTTTTCTTCATTGAATCACCTCACCATCTTTGTCAAAAATCAATTGACATATATGGGTAAGTCTATTTCTGAACTCTCTAGTCTGTTTCATTGATCTATATGATCTATTTAGCACACTGTCTTGATTTCTGGAACTCTATATTAAGTCTTGAAATCAGGTAGAACAGTCCATTGATTTTGTCTTTCACTTTCCATACTGTCTTGACTATTCTAGGTTCTTTGCATTTCTGTATAAATTTCAGAATCAACACATCAATTTCTTTAAAAAAAATGCTGAGATTTTGCTTAAGGTTGCATTGACTTTACAGCTCAATTTACTGAGATTTGACACCTTAATAATAGTAGGTCTTCTGATCCATGAATCTGATATGTCATTTATTTCAGTCTTCTTTATTTCTCTCAGCAGTTCACACATTGTAAAATAATTTTGTTAAAATTTATTTCTCAAAGAGGAACTCTAATTCTCCCCTTTGTGGTTTGGGTCTTGCTATACTCTGAGCAGAACAATATATGGACTATTGAAAACAAAAGCAGAATCAAGAAAAATCAAACCATTTTCATACTGAGCATAAATAATTTCTCTCCCTTCCTCCATGTAACAATCATGTTCATAGGGTAAAATTGGATTCTTACCTATGCAGATGAAGATCACTTAAAGAGATAACTGTTTTCTTTACAGTTTGAGAAAAAATGACAATGATAGTAATTCATAGACCAATAAGGAAATAACCGTAGGCCTCTAAATTTTAACATGGTAGATAGGAATTTAATTGATGATTTAGTTTTCCTCCTTTGGTAACGTCGTGAGCCCAAGGCCACATGACAACAACTGAAGACTTTATATGCTGGTTGTATGCTGAGATGATGCATAGTTGTACATTATAGGATATTATAGATGGAAAGTTTATAGAGCAGATTATAGATTATAGACAGAGTCTATATGAAGGCTATAGATTATAGTAGATACACCCAGGATGTTTTATGTTTGGCCTAATTTAGATTTACTTAGATTTCATGACTTTGTAAATGTCAGGGAAAAGTATAGTCCACGATTTCTTATCTGTAGTTCTGAAATCCAAAATGCTCCAAAAACCTCCAATTTTTTTTTTTTTTTTTTTTTTTGCGGTACGCGGGCCTCTCACTGTTGTGGCCTCTCCCACTGCGGAGCACAGGCTCCGGACGCTCAGGCTCAGCGGCCATGGTTCATGGGCCCAGCCGCTCCATGGCATGTGGGATCGTCCCAGACCGGGGCACGAACCCGTGTACCCTGCATCGGCAGGCGGACTCTCAACCACTGCGCCACCAGGGAAGCCCCCCAAACCTCCAATTTTAAAAATAACATTTGATAGCAAAACCTGATCTGACCTAACCTTATCTAGTGCCTAAATCTGACCTAAACTCACATGAGGCTATTTTTGGTCTTTTCTACCATTTAGTGTGAATATTCAAACAATTCACTGCAGAAATATTTATGCATTTGGTTATGGGATGCTGTTGCATGACCTGCTGGGATGTTACATAATATGTGGTATACACACTATATTATCTTTCTAAAATCTGAAAAATTCTGGATTCTGAAATATATTTGGGCCCAAAGGTTTTAGATAAGTGTTTTGGATTGTGTATCTGATTACTTGTGTATCCTGATGTTATGCAGACAAGCTGTGGTGAATTTGCAGAATCAACTTTTTGGTCACACCTGATTTGCAAGTAGCCATGAAAGTGGGAACATAGAGCTCCTTCATTTTTGGCAGCCAAGACTCCATTCTGCCTTTCTAGTGGCATCTGGCTCCTTTTGGGGAATGGCCTCTTCCCTGTTGGGGGGCTAACCCTGGTGTCTTCTCGCACTATAGAAGCTGAAGGGGACAGAGCCTCCCTTTTCCTGCTCCAGTGCTGTCAAGTGTTGGGCATGTGTGACTGTTGGGCCAGTCAGTCAGATGTCCAGTCCTGCAACTTTTGGAGGAGTTGTGTAAACAATATGATGCACAAGTGAAGGACTCACACAGACAACAGCCATCTCAGCAGCATGTGCCAACCAACATGTCCCTGTACCTGAGCCCTCTGGACTTATATTTTTAGCCTTGTCCCTAGCCCTTAGTACCTGTGAATGTGACCTTATTTGGAAGTTGAGTCTTTGTAGACATAAGCAACTTGAGATCAAGACATACCGAATTAGAGCGGACCCTAGTCCAATCACTGGCATTGTTATAAGAAGAGAAGAGACACACAGACACACAGTAAGAAGGCTGTGTAACAGGGGAGGCGGGAATTGGAGTGAACCATCCACAATCCAAAGAATGCCACCAGAAGCTGGAAGAGGCAAGGAAGGATTCTTCCCTAGAGCCTTCAGAGGGAGCATGGCCCTGCCAACACCTTGAGTCTGGACTTCTAGCTTTCAGAACTGTGAGATAATATATTTTTGTGGTTTTAAGCCACCGAGTTTGTGGTATTTTGTTATAGCAGTCCTTGGAAACTAATACATTGTCAGAAATTCTCTTGTGGTTAAGTCAACCAGTATTGGTTTCAACTAGGCATTCTAACTATTATGCCAAGGAATAATCTACATAGTTTTGTGTGATTCGTGTATGTTATAAATTATTTAAAAAAATTCTAAAAGGAGTATGCTTAGATAAAAAAGTTAATTTTCCTATCTGAAGTATCACAAGGACCAAGGCTAAAAGAAACAAAGGAATTAAAAGCTCAGATATTCAGAGACACACTACACAGCCACTAAAATCCTGAAAGTTTCCAAAACAAAATATTTTGTTGCTCATAGCAACAAATTAGTGAATAGCCAATTAGGGGTTGCCTTTAAAATATATCAAAATAGGCTTTCCTTTACATAAGAGAAAGTCCTTATGTTATGATTGCTTTCTAAGATATATTACAGTATGATAAACGATCATGTGCATTGTTTTGACAGTCAGAGATTTTATGAATGAGGAACTGATTTGCCTGCAGTGATGAAACGAATTGTGAAAAAAGCATTAGCCATGATGATACTGTTTAAATTTTGTTTAAGAATTGTGTTACAGTTTTGCTTTCTTTTTAATCAGGAGCAAAAAAAGCAGCCGAAAGGCATTTATGTTGCAGTTAACAAGTATCTGACAGGTCTCATTAGAAGAACTCACTTTCAAATCCAAAGGTATAGGCTGGTTTGTTTCTGCTGTAGCATGTTTACATGACCTCTCAGTTATGGTACAGAGATAGCCTACTCCTGTTTTTAACCATGTGCATGGGGGAATGTCACCAAGTTTCGTTATTTGTTCCCAGGTTCTTAGAGTGAAAGTGATGATTCTCAATAGTTTAAAGGCGCATGTGTAGCAATCGGGACCCTGGGCCTAAGGATCTGTGTGTCAGGCATGAAATGCTTCCTTGATTCATAGGAAATAAAACTCAAGGTGAATCAAAAATTATGACCACTTTCCTTCATTCATACCTGACAAAACAAAACAAAACAAAACAAAAACCCAACAGCTCTAATAACCTGTTGAAGAATAAAGAGTTCAAGGTGAAGAAATATTACTAATTGGGCATGGTAAGATTCACACATAACTTCCAGGGAGTTCTGTTGGGGCTTCAAAGTGCAATGATGCCATAGTTAGGGTGTCCCATGGGGAGGCTGGCTGGCTGCTTGCCACAGAGCCTCCCAGTCTGGCACTTCCCTTGATGAACTGAAAGTAGAGCCCTCAGATGTGCAGGCTCTGAAATCTGATGTATTCAGCACCCTGAGGTGGATCTGTTCCTTATGAAGAGACTTCATGAACCCAGCTCACATGAGCCTATGTAAACCAGAATGCCGATTTACTTAATTAAAATATAAAATATAATCATGAGAAGACCAGACAGGTTGGTTTTCTCACAAGCAAAGAGAAATCTAAATGAGAATCCAAATTGTAATGCGAAAGACACTAATACATATGGAATCAGGACATGAGAGATTAGCTGTGTGAGTCAAATTTGAAAGGACTTGCTAACTTGAGGCACCCTCCTCCACAGAGACTGGATGGGCTGATAGCCTGGGAACCTGGTCTTCTAGCCCATGGCAGTGCTGGCCACCCATTGCCAGCTTCTCTACTTCTGACTCCCCATTCTCCAACTTCCAGTCTGACCAGTCTCCTTCTGAAAGGCTGCTTCCTTCTCTAGATGTTTCAATGCCATTGGTAAAGCAGCTGCTTTTGACATCCGGTCACCACCCTGATCTTTAGACGAGAAGAATCTTCTAGTCATCTAGTAACACATTGTTTACCTAGAAATTGATTTTACATCATGTAATATTTAAAAGAACCCAACTTAATACATTCTGGTTGGGAGGAAATCTTCCTTTTGCCCTATGTACCGTCCACAGGCATTGGGATCCTGAAAATATCTCTGCTTCTTCTCATTGCACACAAGGGAACTAGACTGTGAACATAACTAGGAGTTACTTGAGAACTGAGGGTAAGTCTCACTGATGTGTACCTGGCTCATGGTGAATGTTTGTTGAGTGAATGAGTGTGAGGGATGAGTGCTGTCGTTGACCTGTTTGGAATTTGACTTGCCGTGAAGTAGCAGAGTGTGTTGATCCATAGAGGTTTTCCTGCCCATCACTTTCCAATAACCAGAGATTTTTTAAATTAAATCAAAACTTGACTAATGAGTAACCTTTCAGGCTGCTATTGTGCCAGATGTATGCAGTTGACAGTGAAGAAGTGCGCTGACCCTTTGAATCTGCTATCTCATTTGAATAATTTAGACTATTTTCTCTTTTTTTCTAGGCAACTTAGGCAAAAAAGGAGGACCCTACTCCTCCAAAGGATGCTCAATAATTGCACCTATGAGTCAATGACACATTTTATCCTGCCATTTTCCTTTATTGAATGATCTTACTGGTCTCTTTAAGATGTGAGTCCAATAATTGACACGTTTGTTGGGTTTCTTTTATGTGCAGGGCATTGCAATAATTATAGTGGGTGATACAAATAATTATCATATGTTCTCTACCTTTGGACATCTTCCATATGAGTTGGAAAGCTAACATCTATATAATAAAGTTAGTTCTCATTACAAGGCAGTACTGATAAATATAAAAGAGATGGAAGAGACCTCAAAGACCATAAGCATTTATACATAACAACTCTCCAGTGGGGAGCCTGGAGCATTTTTCAGGAGCTTCATAAAAACTTCGTTTTCTTCTCACTTTAACTTTCTCTTGTTCACAAAAAGAAAAATCATTTAATTATCTTATGTTCAAAGCTATGCTACTTTCTTGGGTGATATAATATATTGTAAACTTTTGAGCCAAGTATAATGGCCAACTTCTCTAATTGCACTCTCTGCTTAGGGCTTTATATACTAATGACCCCCAGATTCATCTCTCCAGCACTGTCTTCTCTTTCACCTTCAGATATAACGTTCAACTGTCAACTTTACACCTGCACTTAGTTGTATTCTACTAGGCATCTCAAACCTAATATATCCAAAGCAGAATTCTAAATTTCTGCTCCATCCCGTTGTTCACCATAATCTCGAGCCCCAAGCTTCCTCAGCTCTGTGAATGGTACCGCCGCTAGATCAAGTCAAAAACCTAGAAGTCATTCTTTTTTTTATTTTTTTCTTTTTGGCCATGCCACATGGCATGTGGGATCTTAGTTCCCTGTCCAGGGATTGAACCCATGCCCCCTGCAGTGGAAGCATGGAGTCTTAACCACTGGACCACCAGAGAAGTCCCTAGAAGTCATTCTTGAGTTTGTTTTCCTCCTCACCTTTCTTCCTCCTTGCTTGTCCAATCTATCCACAAATCCTCTGGGTTCTAGCTCCAATTATTCCCCTTATCTATCCACTTCTACCACTCTAGTCCAAGCTACCATCATTTCTTTTTTATTTTCTTTAAATCTCTTAATTTTTTTTTTTAACAAAACAGAAAGAGACCCACAGACATGGGCCATTGTTTTATTTTTATTTATTTTTTTAACAGTTAAAGAAATTTATTTATTATAGGACTTCTCAGAGCCTTTATCTTGGTGGTGTTCATCATGGAGCTCTTAGAGAAAGGATAATTCTGTAACCTCTTAATTTTTTTTATTGTGGTAAATATACTTAAAAGTCACCATTTCAACCACTTTTAAGTGGCATTAAGTACATTCACACTGCTGTGAAACCATCACCGTCATCCATCTCCAGAAATATTTCATCTTCCCATACTGAACTTCTGTACCCATTCAATAATAACTTTCCATTTCCCCTTTCTACAGGCCCTGGTAGCCACCATTCTACTTTCTGTTTCTATGAATTTGACTATTCTAGGTACCTCAGATAAGTGGAATCATACAACACCTTTTGTGTCTGGCTTATTTCACTTAGCATAATGTCCTTAAGATTCATCCAGATGAGAATTTCCCTCCTTTGTAAGGCTGAGTAAGAATCCATTGTATGTATATATCACATTCTGCTTATCCATTCATCCATCATGGACACTTGGGTTGCTTCTGCCTTTTGAATATTGCGAATAATGCTGCTTCTTGCCTGATCTTTGTTTCCTCTCTTTTCCCCTAAAATCTATTTGCCTCATACAGCCAGAGTAATCTTTTAAAAATGTAAATCAGATCATGTCACTTCTTTGCTTAATATCTTCCAGTGGCTTCCCATTGCACTCAGTGAAATCTGAACACCTCACCACACAGTCTTGTCTCTGTCCATGTACTTCGCTCTCCTTCCCTGCTCACTATATCTGGCCACAGGCCTATTTGTCATTTTCAAACAGAACAGGCTTCCCTGTTTTAGGGCTTCACCCATGCTGTCCCTTTGCATGGAATGCTCAGCCCCTTCTCATCCAGGTCTTTGCTGAATCAACTTCTTGGGCATATAATCTAAAATGCCCCCTCTCCCAACCATGTTGCTCTTTGTTACATCTCCCTATTCTCTTTTCTCCATAGCACTTATCACTATGGAAAATTAACATGTTCATTTATTGGTTTATTTATTTCTTTTCTGTTTCCGCATATAGTATATGCCACTACTGACCTGCGGATAGGATAATGCCCAGTGTGACTGGCTGAACTGAAAAGTGGCGAATTCAACAATTTGAGTTAGTTAGCTGCTTCCTTCTACTCTTCTCTGGTGTGGTATGTTAATTTTCCAAATGCAGAACCTAGACATTTGTAAAAGGGCACATCATACTTCAATTTTTGAATGCTTTCCGTGACTACTGTGCCTAGTCTATTTGTTACTGCCAGATTGAGACCAAACATTTGAAAATTAAGTATGCCCCTTAGAAGTACTTAAGCGTAACAGATCAATATATTTGGAGAGACATGTCAAAATCAGTGTGTAATTTGTATTCAATGACTGTGGACACTCATAGGCGGTACCTGTAGATCCTTGGTGTTACTGATCACATACTGCTGTCAGGGAAAAGAATTGTACACACACTCTTAAACTCTGTATATTTACTTACATATTGTTTATCTGTATTGTAAAATATTGAATAATATTGGTAAAATTAGTAAACAATATTAAATATTAGTACAATTAAGTTTTTCTTTGTTGCAATTGGAAAATAGAGGTTCTGATATACTTTTCCTACATAGCCTCTGGGATGAATGCCTCTTGCTCTTGAATCCACTGGCCTAATCATGAGCCATGACTTGTGTCAATAGCAAACCTCTCTTTGCTGTCACTGATCAGTCTTCCATTGATGTACTTTGTGGGGAATAGACCAGTTTTGCTGCTGGTGTCTGTCCTTGAAAAGCAGGGAGAATGCTCTACAGTCTCTGGTATGTTCTACTACTTTTTTTGTTGACTGAAGTTATTAATATTATAGACTTAATTTTCTTCATACCCTCCTGCTGGATATAATAGCCTTTGCTTTTTTTTTTTTTTCTTAAAGGAGCCTTGGTTTTCTTTTTTTAAATTGATATATGATTGATTTACAATATTATGTACGTTTCAGAGCTTTGGTTTTCCAGTATGACACTAGGCAAGGTTTTCATACAGTCTATCAGTGATTCAGATATACTTCCACTGGATAATGTTCAGCTCATACTTTGCCTTACTTATAAGTTATGTAGAGAAATTTGGCTTTCAGAACAAGAATGTTTTATATTGAAGAGACTAGTTGAAAGAGACATATGTATTTTGCCCATTGTTTATAAATTTATTCTAATAAATATGATTAGCTTTGTTAAAGAAATAGAGGAGCATAAAGGGCATCTTCTTCTTATTGAATTGTCCTGTAAGTTGCTAAGGTTTGGTGAAAGTCAAGGTGTTTTGGAGTGTTTGGGATAGCAATTTGCTCAATGAATTGTTTTTCCAGTTATGTTCTTTTTAAAATTAAAAGAAAAAAATTATATTCTTCACCTCATAGCATTTGAATTATCACTCTGTGTGCAGATTGTCTGAATAGTTTTCTCCAAATTGAAAATTTCCTTTTTCCATAAGTTTCTGGAAGTGGGTCTTGCCATTCAAGTAGAGGAAGAGAAGAAAAAGCAAAGCTGCCTTCATGGGAGGCAAGGTCTGTTCTTGGCTTTGTCCCTTGTTAGTGTGTGACCTCCAGCAGGTCACTTCACGCCTCTAGTGTGGCTGTTATCTATCAATAATAGACACAGTAATTCCTGTTCCTTTACGCATTTTCAGGAAGTGCCTTCACTCTGTAGGAAGATGCATGGAAATAACTGTAGAAGTGAAGAGGTTTTGCCATAAAAGTTGATCACCTGTGAAGAGCCACTATTCAAAGTAATTTCACTTTTAAAGGCTCACTTTCTTTGTTTTATCTACTGTTATTTTTATCCCTATTTTCAAATGAACTTTATTTTCTAATAGTTTTAGATTTATAGAAAAATTGTGAAGATAGTACAGAGTATCCATTTATCCCATGTCCAGTTTCCTCTTTTATCAGCATTTAAGATTAGTATTTTATCCATATTTTTAATCACTAAAATAAATACTATTCTATATCCTCAAGATCCAAAAAATAAATGGGGGATGTCCTGCTTCCTTTTCTGTGATCTCAGCTTCCCTTCCCCACCGCAATGGGAAACAGTATGTTTGCTGTAAGTAACAGTGTATTTGCTTATGGCATTCTTGGCTCCAAATACAGAAAAGCTTGACTCGACTGGCTTAAAGAGTAAAGAAAATTTATTACTGAGATAACAGGAGATGTGGCAGTTCCAATTCAGGGACTCAGTAACGTCCTCAGTCAGGCTTTTCCCATGTTTCTGCCTCCTCATCCTCAGGGAGCTGGCTTGTCTGCAGTCTAGCACTGCTCCTGGTTGCCAGATGGCCACAGCAGTTCATGCATCCCATTCAGATACAACTACAACCAGCAGAAGAGGGACTGTTTCTTTTGTGATTCTTGATCAGCAAAGAAGGCCTTTTCCAGAAGCCTTTCAGCAGACTTTCTCTCAACTGTTTTTGGTCCAATTGCATCATATGTCTACGCCTATACCAGTCACTGGTAACAGAAGGGAGGTGCTGTGAGTGGCTTAGAGCAATCATGATGTGCCTCTTAGGGTTGCGGCTGGGGTTCTCTTCCTCTGAGGAAGTATACAGCCTAGGGAACAGTGGACACAAGCAAAAGTAATGCTGGGGTTGGTGGTGTGGTGACTGTCTGGTGGGTAGGCAATTAACAAAGGCAACTACCACAGATATTACTACATTTGCATAATAGTGGTGAGTGGAAGAAATTTAAATAATAAAATAACAAACACAATATTCACTTATTACAAACCAGGTGTTATTCTAAGATAGAAATGGGATTCTGTACATAAACAATATCATCAAGGCCTTTTCTAACATGCTTTGAAGTAATGGAGATTTGGGGACATAATATGGTTATTAGGGGCCTTTAAAATTTGCAAAGCTGCCTGTTTTACAGATACTGAAACAATATATGCTAAATAAATATTTGTTGAGTTGTGTTGAATGAATATTTTGTCCAAGGCAGTAAAGCAAGATATATTTTTCCTTTTTGCTTGAATATGATTTACTCTTCTAAATTTTGACTTTAAACAACATATACATATTTCAAGCAGAGTTAATATAGATAAGTTAATATATTATTATTTTATAGATAGTAAATTGAATCGGGGAAAAGTTTAACTTATAAACTGTCAAAACATTACCAACATTTGAAGAACAAACTCATTTGAAATTATTATCCATTTAAAAAAATGTATATGCTTTTGTTGTTTATTGAGGTATAATTTACAGAGTTTTTTGGTGCAGAGTTCTATGATTTTTGACAAATGTATACAGTGTGCAACCACCAGGATTAAGACAGAGATAGTCAATTTCCTCCCCTCTACTTTAATCCCTGGCAATCACTTCTTTGATTTCTGTCCCTATAGTTTTGACTTTTCTAGAATATTATAAAAATGGCACATACAGTATATAGTGCTTTAAGTCTGGCTTCTTTACTCAGCATTACTCTTTTGAAATTTTTTAATGTGTGGTGAGTATCTTTTGTTGGTTCCTATTTATTGCTGATCAGTATTCCATTGTATGGATGTACCGCACTTTGTTTACCTATTCATAAGTTGGTGGACATTTGGCTTGTTGCCAGCTTTTGGCAATTATAAATACCATTACTGTAACTGTTCCTGGAGAGGTTTTTTTTTTTTTTTTTTTTTTTTGCGGTACGCGGGCCTCTCACTGTTGTGGCCTCTCCCGTTGCAGAGCAACAGGCTCCGGACGCGCGGGCTCAGCGGCCACGGCTCACGGGCCCAGCTGCTCCGCAGCATGTGGGATCTTCCCAGACCGGGGCACAAACCCGTGTCCCGTGCATCGGCAGGCGGACTCTCAACCACTGCGCCACCAGGGAAGCCCTGGAGAGGATTTTTAAATGAAAACATTTCATTTCCCTTGGGTAAATTGCTGGGTTATATGGAATGTATTTAATGTTATAAGAACTGCCAAGTTTTTTAACCAAGAGGCTATACCATTTTGCATTTCCACCAGCAAGCAATGTGTGAGAGTTTCAGTTGCTCCATATCTTCTCTCAACATTTGGTAATGTCAATTTTTTAACTTGAGCTATTTCAGTAGGTGTGTAGTGGTGTATCATTGTGATTTTCATTTGTATTTTCCTAATGATTAATGATGCTGAACATCTTTTCATGTGCTCGCATGGCATAGTCCTTCATTGGTGAAATGACTGTTCACATATTTTCCTGATTTTTTTTTTATTGAGTTGTTTGTTTTTTTATTATTGTTTTCAGAGTTTTAAAAATATTCTGGATACAAGTTCTTATTAGATAGGATTCACAAATATTTTATCCCAGTCTGTGTTTTATGCTCATTATGTTCATTTTCTTAACCATGTCTTTAGGAGATTAATCGATTTTTAAGATTCAAATTTGTATGTTCTAGGTCTGGGAGAAAGAAAACCAATTTGTTTATGCCTACTTGAAGATTGCTTACATGCAGGGTTAGCTAAAATGCCTTTCAAAAACCCAAAAGGCCATGATAATTTTTATAATAGATTTTTCTCTGATATCCTAAAAAAATGTGAAGCAGCAATAACATTAAGGCTAAAATTATGAACTATGTTAGTTACAACATTCATAATTTTTTTTTTTTTTTTTTGCGGTACGCGGCCTCTCACTGTTGTGGCCTCTCCCGTTGCGGAGCACAGGCTCCAGACGCGCAGGCTCAGTGGCCATGGCTCACGGGCCCAGCCACTCCACAGCATGTGGGATCTTTCCGGACCGGGACACGAGCCCGTGTCCCCTGCATCGGCAGGCGGACTCTCAACCACTGCGCCACTAGGGCAGCCCAACACTCATAATTTTTTATCCTATAGGTTTGCCGCATGATTACTACATGCAACAGAAAATTAAGCTATAGAACAATGTTCATGAACTTTTCCTTATGGCTCATTATAACACTGTTATAATGTCAGAAGAACCAAAAAAAAAAAAAAATTACCAAGAGGGATTGCCAGTGAGCCACTGGGATAACGTTAATTAAATAGAATATTAATTCAATACTCTTTTTTTCTTTTCTTTTTTTTTTTTACAATATTTGGAAATTTTACTCTACTTATTGAGATAGGCTAGGATGATACTGTGGTAACAACCCCCAAATCTTAGTAGATAAACACATAAAAGTTTACTTCTGGCCCCTGTTGGGTGGTGGTGGTGGTGCTGGTGTGTAGGTTGCTCTATTTAATCTCTCAGAGCTCACGAGGGTAGAGACTCAAATTTGGTTGGGTGGTACATTAGGGGAAGAGAGAGAATGGAGAATCCTGCAGGCTTTTCACTGCCTCACTGACAGAGGTCTTATCCACTCACACTTCATTAGCCAGAATTGGCCCTGTGTAATCACGAAGGGGCTGGAAAGTGTAGTCTCCTGTACATTCAGGAGGTCAAGGAGAATATTGGTGAGTGCTAGCAATGTTTATCATATTTCCAAAAATAACATAAAAGATAAATTATAACCACCTTATTTAAATTAGACATTTTGAGACAGCCTTATTACTTACTTGCTGGAAAACCTTGAACTAGTTACTTAACTTCTGCGAGCCTCAACGACCTCATCTAGAAAAGGGGTAATAATGATAGCTAACATTTATTGAGTATATGCTAGGAGCCAAGATCTGTTATAAGTACTTGACATATATATAATGCTTTAACTTTTTACAACTCATATGCAGAAGGAACTTATTACCACCATTGTTACAGATGAGGCAATCGGGGTACCAGGAGCCTAAGGAATTTGCTGATTCAGAAGGTTCATGAGACTTGGTTCTGATTGGAACCCAGGCATCTGGTGCCGGTGCTGCTAGGCTTCATGACTAGGCTGTACCTCCTCTTTTGTAGGTAATCATACCTGTTTGAATTAGATGTGTATTAATTAGATTAATTAGATGTGTGTTGCACAGTAGGTGCAATCCTTGTCATTATAAACATTTTAGATGTGCTGGCAAAGACAGAAAGAGAAATTTGGCTAAGATGTTCAATTGAATAATCCAGTGAAAATGCTATTGTTTTATGGGGGTGTGGAATGGAGAGGGAGATGGGAAAGGTTATCCCCAAATGATTGTATATCTGGCTAAGTTTCTACCCACAGTTCTCTACGGGGGCCCTTTGCTCTCTATAACAGTTTCCATCGTGATCTCAGGTATTGACAATGATGTCCCTGGAGATTTAAGTTCTGGCATAGACACCTGACATATTTTCAGAGTTCTACAAAATAATGAATTTGATGGGGGTGCTGCAGAATAAATTGCTGGGTTCATCTCCTCTCTGAGGGCAAGTAGCTTCCATCCTAGCCCTCTTAGAGTTTCATATTGCTTAGGGATCAGTGTTTCTGGGTATGTCTTGAGCAACCAGTAACTTTGTTAGGTATTTCATTCAAATCCTCCCACTGTGCATATAAGAAATCACCAAGAATCCTGTTCTAGGAATTCAAAAGATCCCTCTGTCAGTTAGGAATGCTTTTGGGTGAAAGTGACAGAACACCTAAGGGGTGATTGTTGAAACAAGAGGACTTTGGCAGTGACCCAGACTCAATGGCTCCATTACTTCTGTCTCTGGTGGTTTCTTAGCCTTTTGCTCACAGTCACAAGATGGCTACTGAAGCTCCAACCATCCCACCCTTATACCAAAAGGAAAGTGATGGCAGAAAATGGGCTTTCCTTTTATCAGGGAAGAAAAGTTTTCTCTGAAGCCTCACAGTACATGTTTCCTCACTGCTCACTGGTTACAATGGTGTTGCATGCTCATTATTGGACCAGTTCACCATGTGTTGGGATAAAGCATCTTCCTCCAGTTCTTGATAAAAATTGTATTTTGCTAGAAAAGATAAAGGAGTGCGTGTGTGTATGTGTCTGTGGGTAGGCAATAAATTTTGTTTGCTGCATAGCCCTTCTCTCTCCTATAGGCACCCAGGAACAGATCACTCCCTATATGGATTTTCATTCCGAGAGCCTATTGGCTGCTTTGGAATTGATCCCAGAATCATACTAGGTGGTAACATTGGACTCCCCACCCAAGATGGGGAGGGTCAATCAGACTGTCTTTGGTGAGCCTCCAGCACATGGGGAGTTATGGTTCCTATAGATACCCTTCTTCATCATATCTCCAGCTATATCAACCAATGCTTATGTGCTAGTTAGAATGAATGAAGTGACTATTTTGGTGATTCTGTGTTAATTTGACTTCAAAGAGTTGCAAACATAGATCAATTTTAGGCAATAACCAGATCAAGCCATTTCAGGACAGTTTGTATCAGTCTTCATGTTTTTAACAAGATATGATGCCAGGTTGAGTCCGATGCAAATTCATTTGAAATTTTCAAGTTCAGTTAATGAAGGCGTCTAGATTATCTTTAGACCACACAGCCTGCTGCGCTAAAATGGGCCCATTGCAAAGTTATTCTCAAGGGCTGTTACTTCTGTTCCGCCGAACTTTTACTGTTTGTGAGTAAAAAGGGATGATAGCATTTTTGCTCTTCAAGTCTCCCTTTCATAACTTATGCAACGCATCAGCAAGAGTAGCGGACACTGAGGGCACCATGAAAGTTTACAGTGCACACCGTCAGTTTCCTTTCAGTTGCTCTTACTCCACAGTTGAGGTTGGAGGGGTGGAAGGAGCCCCTGACATGCATGGCTTGGTATCTACTCTGCCAGCGTTTCATGAGATGCTACTAACCAACTATGAAAAGACATTCTCTGGGTGTTGATCACAGGTTAGTCTGGGCAAATGACACTACAATTTAATTTTCATGATTGGTATGCGTTTAAACATTTTAATATTTATTTTTAAAATTGTATTTCAGTTTTCAGAAAACATAGAGTATGGAGAAAGAAATCATCCTCTTTAGGATAAGCATTTTTCCCAAGTTTCCTTTATTGTTGTTAAGTAAATAAATAACTTCTACAAAACTCATAGTCCAACTGGTTAACTCCTCTGTCCGCAGACACAGGAGCACTTCTTCACCTGGCAGGGATGCTGTGAAGCGTAGTTAATTGTTTGCAAAATGATCCCAAGCTCCTCGATGAAAGCAGCCACACTTCCCATGCCCGTTGTTACTGTTACAGTGATCTCTGCTGCCAAGGAGAATTGGATCCAGAATCTGCCTGGATTTTTTTTTTAAATAAATAAATTTATTTAGTTAGTTAGTTTTGGCTGCGTTGGGTCTTCGTTGCTACGCGCGGGCTTTCTCTAGTTGCGGCGAGCGGGGGCTGCTCTTCGTTGTGGAGCGCGGGCTTCTCACTGTGGGGGCTTCTCTTGCTGCGGAGCACAGGCATTGAAGACTGGCTTGTGTTCAGAGAGGGGCGCATCGGTGCTCGTTCAGTTGTTGGAAAATTGTTCAGCTTGCCTGTGATCTGATTAGGTTTACCTTTAGGGGTGGTGTGCTAGCCAGAGTCGGGTCTTTTACAAAGCTGCCTCCAATAGGGTCACGAGCATCAATCAGAGGAAGAATCCAGGAACAAACCAGTCATTTCCCCAAATTCCTTTTTGCTTTGCTTTTTTTGTTTTTTCAGAGATCAAATTCAAACAGCATTTTATGCTTTCTTTCACTGAACTAACAGTAGCCTGGAGAAGGTATTTTAATCCCTTTACAGAAACTTTTTCTATAAAGTGCACTTTCCGGGGCTCATCTGGAGCACTGCTGGTTTGGGCCTTCAACTGGACCTGGAAGTGCTGGCTGGTCCCTGCGTTGTGCTGTCTCCAAAGTCGTATTTATGGCAAAGGCTACGGTAACTATCAAAAGAAACATGGGCCTTTGTTATACCGCAGAAACTAACACAACATTTGTAAAGCAATTATACTCCAATAAAGATGTTCAGGAAAAAAAAAGAAAAAGAAAAAGAAAAAAACACAAAATAACGTGGACTGCCTCTGAGCTCCTCTGGAGCAGAGGAATGTTAAGCGAGACATCCATCTGCAAAAACAGTCAACTAAATATGCCCACTGCCTGTCCCTGAACTTTAGGAAAAATGGTTTATACTTTTTTTTTTTAACATCTTTATTGGCGTTTAATTGCTTTACAATGGTGTGTTAGTTTCTGCTTTATAACAAAGTGAATCAGCTATACATATACATATGTTCCCATATCTCTTCCCTCTTGCGTCTGTCTCCCTCCCACCCTCCCTATCCCACCCCTCCATGCGGTCACAAAGCACCGAGCTGATCTCCCTGTGCTATGCAGCTGCTTCCCACTAGCTATCTGCCTTACGTTTGGTAGTGTATATATGTCCATGCCTCTCTCTCGCTTTGTCACAGCTCACCCTTCCCCCTCCCCATTTCCTCAAGTCCGTCTTCTAGTAGGTTTGTGTCTTTATTCCTGTCTTACCCCTAGGTTCTTCATGACATTTTTTTTTTCTTAAATTCCATATATATGTGTTAGCATATGGTATTTGTCTTTCTCTTTCTGACTTATTTCACTCTGTATGACAGACTCTAGGTCTATCCACCTCATTACAAATAGCTCAATTTTGTTTCTTTTTATGGCTAAGTAATATTCCATTGTATACATGTGCCACATCTTCTTTATCCATTCATCCGATGATGGGCACTTAGGTTGTTTCCATCTCTGGGCTATTGTAAATAGAGCTGCAATGAACATTTTGGTACATGACTCTTTCTGAATTATGGTTTTCTCAGGGTATATGCCCAGTAGTGGGATTGCTGGGTCATATGGTAGTTCTATTTGTAGTTTTTTTAGGGAACCTCCATACTGTTCTCCATAGTGGCTGTACCAATTCACATTCCCACCAGCAGTGCAAGAGTGTTCCCTTTTCTCCACACCCTCTCCAGCATTTATTGTTTCTAGATTTTTTGATGATGGCCATTCTGACTGGTGTGAGATGATATCTCATTGTAGTTTTGATTTGCATTTCTCTAATGATTAATGATGTTGAGCATTCTTTCATGTGTTTGTTGGCAGTCTGTATATCTTCTTTGGAGAAATGTCTATTTAGGTCTTCTGCCCATTTTTGGATTGGGTTGTTTGTTTTTTTGTTATTGAGCTGCATGAGCTGCTTGTGAATTTTGGAAATTAATCCTTTGTCAGTTGCTTCATTTGCAAATATTTTCTCCCATTCTGAGGGTTGTCTTTTGGTCTTGCTTATGGTTTCCTTTGCTGTGCAAAAGTTTTGAAGTTTCATTAGGTCCCATTTGTTTATTTTTGTTTTTATTTCCATTTCTCTAGGAGGTGGGTCAAAAAGGATCTTGCTGTGATTTATGTCATAGAGTGTTCTGCCTATGTTTTCCTCTAAGAGTTTGATAGTTTCTGGCCTTACATTTAGGTCTTTAATCCATTTTGAGCTTATTTTTGTGTACGGTGTTAGGGAGTGATCTAATCTCATACTTTTACATGTACCTGTCCAGTTTTCCCAGCACCACTTATTGAAGAGGCTGTCCTTTCTCCACTGTACATTCCTGCCTCCTTTATCAAAGATAAGGTGACCATATGTGCGTGGGTTTATCTCTGGGCTTTCTATCCTGTTCCATTGATCTATCTTTCTGTTTTTGTGCCAGTACCATACTGTCTTGATTACTGTAGCTTTGTAGTATAGTCTGAAGTCAGGGAGCCTGATTCCTCCAGCTCCGTTTTTCGTTCTCAAGATTGCTTTGGCTATTCGGGGTCTTTTGTGTTTCCATACAAATTGTGAAATTTTTTGTTCTAGTTCTGTGAAAACTGCCAGTGGTAGTTTGATAGGGATTGCATTGAATCTGTAGATTGCTTTGGGTAGTAGAGTCATTTTCACAATGTTGATTCTTCCAATCCAAGAACATACAAAATGAGTTTTAGAAAAGCAATAAAAGCCAAGGTATCCACCTTATACTGATTTCTGTATTAACAGAGAAAACACAGATTTTTAATGGTGCATATCATTTATTAGATGGATCATTCTATGGTAGTAATATTATTAACTATATCATGTATAATACAACTGTATGGTACCAGTTTTGTTAGAGCTCTGATGTATGATATATTAGGTACTAATCTTATTTAATCCTCACGATGGTCCTATGTGATAGGTAGTTTGATTTTACAGTTGAAGAAATGGAAGATTTTACAGCTCAGTTACTTGTAAGTGGAGAAGCAGGGATTCCAACCTGTTGTCAAAGCGTAAGTCACAAGGTTCTACTGGGTACAGTTCTAGAACATGATATACTAATCATTATTGGTAATGATCAGAAAAATTCATGATTTACTATTCATTCAAATATTAGTTATAGGAACAGAAGATGATAAAATAACATCTGTGAATTTTTTTTTAACAGAAGAAAAATAAAATGAAAATGTAAATCAGCCAGAGGAAAAATGTCCTAAAACTGTTTCCAAAATCATTCTTAGTGGCAAATCCTTAGGCTAAATGGCAATGTATAGAAACTCAGTGCGGGGAATTCCCTAGTGATCCAGTGGTTAGGACTCTGCGCTTTCACTGCCGAGGGGCTCAGGTTCGATCCCTGGTCAGGGAACGAAGATCCCGTAAGCTGTGCAGCATGGCCAAAAAAAAAAAAAACGAAAAAGAAAAAGAAACTGAATGCCACCAAATGATAAGGATTTTAGTTACTAAAGTGCAAATAAAATGGGAATTATTTCTGTCAAAGCAAGAGCTGATTTCTACTACAGAGATTAGGGAATCAGGGACAGGGCAAAAACAGTAAGGTTCAGAATGTTTATTTAAAAATATACCATGATTCTTTACTTTGTAAATACTAAACATAACTTAGATATTGGAAATTCCTTCCAGAATAAATTATTAACCCCATGGTGGAAAGGACAGTGGACAGGAGGCTAGGAGGGACAGATTCTAGTCCTGCCTCCAATTAGCTAGCTCTGTGACCTTGGACGAGTAGCTTGACCTCTCCAGACTTCAGTTTTTTCACCTGTACAATGAGGTCTCTGGTCCCTTCCAATTCTAAAATTCTCAAAGTCTATGAGTCAAACTTATCTCATCTTTGCTAATGGTTCAGTTTTACTTTCCACACACCTCTTAGGGAATTGTCAAGGAACCAACTGAAAAAGCAATTCAATTCTCACATGAGTTTCTTTGCTCACTGCATGCCCCCAAGCTGCTGCTGCTGTTTTTAACCCCTTTGTCATTGGGAAACACTTTCAAGGATAGTGGGGAAGCAAGTAAGATGAAAATAATTTACCAAAAGACCGAGTTTTACATTTACATGCAATGCACTTATGTCCACTTTGCCATCTCGTTCGTTGTTCTGCTTTTCAATTACCCTCTGTTAGTTTGGATTGCTTTTTTTTTTTCATTTACCACAAAATCCTATTTAAAAAATTGTAACTTGGAAAACCAAGATGGATCCTCCTATTCAAATTAGCAAGCTAATTAGCAAATTAGCAATCTAAAATATTTTTAGATTTTTACCTACTAATTTTCCATGTGCAACAACTGTCACTATTTTAGCTGACAGAATTAATGAGCTGATTCAATTGAAAGGTTTTAGGAAAATTATTTATGGCTTAATGGTAAGTATATTAACAAAACCTCCATTACCACGTACAGCATACCTATCTCTTTCATCCTTGAAAATATTTTAAGATTTCTTTTTGGGAGCATATTTTAAAACAAATATAACAAGTATACAATAACTGCTTTATAAAAATGCCCTGCACTAAGTAGGAAATTGATACCCAGATGATACAAAGACCATGAAAGAGAAGGAAGGTGCAGTCTGCAGCTAACCTTGAAACCCCAAGCCTGTTTTTACCAGGAAAACAAACAAACAAGAAAACTAAAAAACTAATGAGTATGTAAGACCATCTAATAGGAGACAATCCTCAAATCTCACAATCCTCACGCAGAGCCCAAAGTATAGAAACCCAGTGTTTTTTTTTGCGGTATGCAGGCCTTTCACTGTTGTGGCCTCTCCCGTTGCGGAGCACAGTCTCCGGATGTGCAGGCTCAGCGGCCATGGCTCGCGGGCCCAGCCACTCCGCGGCATGTGGGATCTTCCCGGACTGGGGCACGAACCCGTGTCCCCTGCATCGGCAGGCGGACTCTCAACCACTGTGCCACCAGGGAAGCCCGAAACCCAATGTTTTTCATCAATAATGTCATGTAACTTGTAGGCGTTTACTTTACTGAGAGCAATAATTATCTGTGGCCTTCTAAAGTGTTTATCTTGAGTTTTAAAATCATATTTCTATTGAAATATTTTGCTTATATGAATTACTAAACAGATCTCAGCCATGGACAGATGTTATTTCACTTGATGTTATAGAACCAGTGAAAAATGTTACTGCTTATTTTATTACTCAGGCCCATGAACAAGATTATGAGTTCTGTTCCAAATGCTTAGAATGTACTTATACTTGCACTAAACATGAATGACCTAGGGTGGGAATTGAAACTATGTGGCATCTATGTGATCACTGCCCACTCCAAAGATTAGTGCCCATAATTGATCACAACCCTATTTCCCGCTGAGCTGAACTCGGCCTCAGAATCCTTCTCTATAGCAGTGGATGCAGCTACCACAAGCAAATAGAAAACTATTTGCTGCCTGAAGTCTAGAAGTAAAATACCTTATTAAAAGCCCCATAGGTTTGCCTCTTTCCTTATTACCCTGTAACTGTCCTCCCTGAAAATTTCAAATCTTTTGTTTTCATTTTGACAAGTAATGATTTATTTAAAAAAAAAAAGACCATTTGGGACTTCCCTGGTGGCACAGTGGATAAGAATCCACCTGCCAATGGAGGGGACATGGGTTCGAGCCCTGGTCTGGGAAGATCCCACATGCCACGGAGCAACTAAGCCCGTGCGCCACAACTACTGAGCCTGTGCTCTAGAGCCCGCCAGCCACAACTACTGAGCCCACGTGCCACAACTACTGAAGCCCGCGTGCCTAGAGCCCGTGCTCCACAACAAGAGAAGCCACCGCAATGAGAAGCCTGCACACCGCAACGAAGAGTAGCCCCCGCTCGCCACAACTAGAGAAAGCCTGCATGCAGGAACGAAGACCCAACGCAGCCAAAAATAAATTAAATCTTAAAAAAAAAAAAAAGACCATTTATTGCACATTTTTGAATTTCTCACAGCACCTCAAACACTTCTAAACACACATTAGGAACTCTATAAATACTTGTGTCTTGAAGAGTCTAAATGCTAGAAATACAAGATGGAAACATCCCACAGAGCCAAAGAGGACCCAATCACAGTGACGTCTGTCCTGGGCTTCAGTTCTCTCCAGACACTCACAGAAGGAATCACACACCAAAACGGCCCCAACAAATTAAGTCCTGGGAGAGCAAAGGAGAAACATGGAAATTCCAGTTCCTTTTGTGTTATAAGTTTTCAAAATATGAGGAAATATGCCAAATGCCTTTGATAATATACTCTGAATTAATGACTAACGGGGAAATGCCCCCTGAGCAGTTCATGGACAGTGTCTCTCCCAAGTCAGATCCTGTTGGCAAATGACCAAAGAACCCTCTCTCCTGAGCCAGCAGACACTTCTATGGCCAGGAAGCACTCTGATATCAACTCAGCATTATAAAAGTGAGCAATTAAAAGCACCATTTGCAGTTAATCTAATAATTCCACTGAATATCCCCAAACCTGTGTACAAAACATATTTTATTTGGGGCCCTGACTTGATTTTAGGGTAAACTGTTTCTTAAATAGAAATATAAAGATAAAGATAAGCCTTAAGCCTTTTTTTTTTTTAAGAGAAACAAAGATAAGATTTTAAAATGTTTGAGTTAATTTAGCAATATACTGGATAAACAATAAGGTACTAAGGCTAAATTTAAGGCAAATGCAATGAAAGAACATGAATTCCCCTTAAGACTAAGTATCAAATAGTCTGGTTGATGAAACTGCTGTACTTTAGGTTTTGAGGGTTTCTAAAGTAAGTAATTCTCTAATTAACACCAAAATATATGATGCTTTTCTCCGATTCCAATACATACACCCAGTTTTCAGCTGAAGAAAATGAGAAAGTTAAAATTAAAAAGGCCCAATTATTTCTTTAATGCAAGCAAGTGAGAACATATTTAATATAAATTTAACAGTCATTCATTTGTGCATTCAACATTTATTGAACACCTGCTCTGTGCCAGGAACTCTGTTAGCTATTAGGGGTTAGAGCGGGGAACAAGATATAGTTCCTACTCTATGGAGCTTACAAGCGAGTCAGAAATCTTGCCATTAAACAACTACAGAAAGAAGTATGTCAACAATTGAGATAAATGTGGCACAATCAAATAAAAGGCCCTTGTTTACAACTTTCGGTTTACTTACAAAACTATGGTTTCCTACAGAGGTCGTTTGGATTATGTAAATTTTGATTTGCCCTATAAAAGAAATTTCAATTAAAATTAAAAGATAGAGTCTCCTGGGCTTCCCTGGTGGCGCAGTGGTTGAGAGTCCGCCTGCCTATGCAGGGGACACGGGTTCGTGCCCCAGTCCGCGAAGATTCCACATGCCGCGGAGCGGCTGGGCCCGTGAGCCATGGCCGCTGAGCCTGCGTGTCCGGAGCCTGTGCTCGGCAACGGGAGAGGCCACAACAGTGAGAGGCCTGCGTACCGTTAAAAAAAAAAAAAAAAGTCTCCTATAGATACATTCAATTGTAATTTCGGATTGTATCTGTGTTGAATATAAAAATGACAAAGGCATTTTTTTTTTTTAAAAGAAAAAAGTGCTATTTATTCTAGAAATGCTTTTAACGGAGGGTGTTTCCAGGGGAATTCACTGCTTTAGGTTAACGGTTGGTGGCTTCATGTTCAGGCCTCAATTAAACTCTGAACTTCCATTGTTATCACTTAATTGACTTGGTTATATCTCATGTCAGCATTTCCAAATGACCTTCCTTTTAAAAAATAAAAATTACCTGACATAGAAGCATTGTTGCAGCAATCCCACACTGTCTTCATGTATGGCTGGGCCTAGAATCTGCTTAGCTTATCTACCACTAGGGTACGTCCCATCATCCTTGCTTATAACATGAGACAGCTCCAGGTACATGCATGTTGAGGGAAAAGAGATGAAAAATGAAATCTATCTATTATCACGACTATTATTAAGATGACAACTAAATCCACTGATATCCACTTTATTCTAAGACAGGGAGTTAGTCTTAAATACCTTGCATATCACGATTAAATATTGTCAAGTTATGCTTATTTTAAAGCAGGATTATGTGCATCTTTTCCTTACAAGTGTCTCCGAAGGTTTAGTTGTGCTAGTTAACCAGATGGAAACTTAAATCCTTTTTACTTGTACGTGAGACAACAATAAGAACAAGTTGGGTTTCTTTAACTAATGAGTGGGATTTTATATAAAGTAGGTATGACGCCAAGATGCAACTCTGCTAGACTGACTGAAGCAAATTAAGGCATCAAATGAGCGTTTCCCCTCCCCCTGCATTGTGGAAAAGTTTTAAAAGTCTTTTTGAAGTACTTTGATCAAGCTTTGAAATCATTTTAGTGGATGACTATTGTATGAAAACTGTAATTTATAGTCCTTGACCTAAGCAGCTCTTTGTCTCACAGCCACATTCAAAACAATAGCAGGAAAGTGAAAAACACAAGGGGAACCCAAGCTGTTCTGGTTATTATTTAATTCATAATTCTATTTTCCTTAATCTTTCAAATCCAGGCATGTTCTTAATAAAACATCTTCAGACTGTTTTTACTATATATAGGAAGGTTAGTTTGGGGTAATACAATTAGATGGTCCGAACTTTTGTCACTGCGACCCTTCCTTAACCTGAGAGTGACTTCCCAGGCAGGTCCAGAGAGGCACCTCTCTATAAGTGGTGACAGTGCAGGCAAACTCCTATTGTTTGCCTTTTATTTCCTCTCTAGTTAAGCTGGCTTTGTTCCTTGACCCTAATTGAGAATGTGCCAATTGGGAGATTTTCTCCTCCTGTCCTATTCACAAAATAGTTATACTTTTTGAGGCAACTTGCAGATCACATGGAAAATGGCAAGCTGCCCCCAACATGAACGAGCTAGGAGTGATTCTCTAACTAAATCACAGAGACATTTTACTATTTAAATTCGTAATTTTAATCAGCTGAACACCACCATTCAGCCTGAAAGTATCTGTAAACCTCACATGTTCTTTTGGCTCCTTTTGCCAAAACAGTTACTGACACACTAAACCTCAGACCATATTTGACCCTGTAATATCTTAGTTACAAGTTTTATCACCTTCAGATGCCAAAGATGCTTAGGTGTGCTTTTCCCCAGAGAGCTTAGGTCAATTGTTCTCCCCCAACTTGGACTCCAAAAAATATATGGATCAGGACTCTGATGAGCTGCATTTTGGTCCTGGGATCATTTTCTAGAGAGAAAAAGAGACAAGGGGTAGTGAGAGAGTGCGGAACGTGTGTCCACGTGGAAGGAAACTGCAAAGGCAGGAGAAGGCGAGGACAGCCAGGAAGAGGCAGGAAGTGAGGGGAGTACAGCACATGGAAGATCTAATTCAACTGAAACTCCAGGTCCTAGGGCGGAACAGGTTAAAAAGAGCAGACATCTCAGCTATCTTGGTTCCAGAGAGGAAAGGAAACACTGGGTGTAGCTCCTCAGGGAGGGGTGAGTGAATTAACTGTTCACTTGGGGGCTGTGCATTAATTAGTGAGGCCCCCCCCCAGGGCCCATTTAGTGGATGACCTCATCCAGGGCTCTAAGCTATCCCCTGGAGGCTTCAATGAGTGAATGCACCCCCCAAAGACGGACAATTTATCATCTTCTTCCAGGGTGGAATCAAGCCTTGCCAATAATGAGCAGGTACACACACTGATGCTTAAAAGAAAATGATTCCCTCTGGAGATCCAGCTTTCTACTCTGCACCCCTGAGCCTCCCTTTTATATATGATTTTAGGAGTGTTAGAAGAGTTGACATACACCTCGCCTGAAGCAAAAGAAAAAAAAAGAATTCTCACCGTTCTTTGTTTGTTTTTTGGGTGGAAATGGGGTGGGGTCTATGAAGTCACCTGAAATACTGGATCCGCTTTGTTCTGAGCTCATGCCTCTGCATGCTTCGAACAAATAGGGTCTCTCGTTTGTGAGAGCAGACACTGGGCAAGTCTATATATGCAGAGAGAACAGCATTTAGTTTTACGTTCGTGCATATACTCCTGCTTTCTGACTTGGCATAATTTATTAACACAGTTTGCAGAAAGCTCCATAACACAAGATTTGACTTTAATGTTAATGTTCTAATGATGAGAGCCAAAAAAAAAGGTGTCACCCCCATGTATACCCTCTAGGGCTGATGTTTACACGGTCTAAATTTAAAAAACAAATAAGTAAACAAACAACACATACAGATAGACCACAGATAAGTATTCCTTACATAAAAGAGGAACAAGGAGGATTTCAGCTTCCAGTCTGGGAACGCTAGGCCCCTCACCACACTCTTCCAACTGAAAAATAGTAGACGTTATAATCACATTAGTTTTTATGTTGAATAAAGCTTAGTTTTAAATAACTTGTAACTTTATCATAGTACGTACAGTCTACTGCTGGTTCCTTCCCCACTTTGCAGGGCCAGATTTTAAAACGCCATTCATAAAGAGGAGGTGGTGCCCTTGCCAGAGAACACCGGTACCTTCTCCTAACACATTATGTCAGGGCACCAGTTGAAGAGCAAATTCTGAAATGCAAGCACCTCTTTCATTTTTTAAATTTATTTGTGCACCGTCATCATAAATTTGTTTAATATAAAACAATCAAATTCTTGACGAAGGTTTAACAGGGTTTTCAACATCTGTGCAGATAAATGTAATTTATTTCTAAAGAAGAAAAAGCAGTTTAGAGCATGCCATGAAAACTGCTTTTAACAACATTTTAGTCTAAAATGTGTGTGTGTGTGTGTGTGTGTGTGTGTGTGTGAGTGAGTGTGTATCAAGACAACAGCAGTGGTTCCAAATCATTCTATTTTACTCATGAAACCTGCATGGTGAATCTTACACTGAAACAGAAGTTTGCCTGATGCCACCTTACTGTTTCATCTTCTTCCTCTTTCTTTTTTGTTTAATGCAACTTGCAACAGAGCTAAAATCCATGCCTGAACCTGACATGTTTGTGTCCTTCAAAAGGAAAGGCAGTAGGCAGATTTCTGCAAATCTTCTTAGGTACAAAATGAACAAAGTACAAATGGTATATTTAGTCTTTTGAAAGAACCAAGCGATGTATATAACTTGAAGGTGTTTGTAAAAGTTACATTTTTACTAATATTTCCAAACTCATTCAACATTATAAAGAATATTATGTTTTGTCAACATGAGGGCAAATATTTTACTAAGTACATTTTTGGGTATGGATTAATTTTTCACCTTCCTAAAAGATAGGTTTATAATGAATTTACTGATGTTTTCCTTTAGATTGAAATTTGGTTTGCAGTAGAAAAAGTGAATAAATGAAAGTGAACAAATACAAAACTTCTTTTGCTTACTTGAAAATTCCTCTAGGTTTATTTTTGGTACACTTAATTCATTCAAAGCTGAACAATCCTAATGCCTAAATTATTTGAGTGTTATATAATTATGCGGTATAAAATGCAGATACAAAGCAGAGTACAGAATGCGCTTTTGAAAAATTTTACTCATAAAAATACTGACTACCATACATACTGACAACTAGTTACGTTTAAAAATAAACTCTTGTCAAGGCTGGCACCCAGCTTCAGTCGTCTGCCCTCAGCCCCCAATCCAAAGAAGGAGTGTGGTTTCCAGACACAACGTAACTCATGCTTTTAAATGAGATAAATGGAAAATGTTTGGTGCTTAAATAAGTATTATAGAAAGAGGAAATTCTCATCAAGTATATTTTTTTCAGCTTGGCTTACTGCCATAGAAGTCAGGAAACCATAAAGACTGGACAAAACAAACGCAGGCTCCCAGCAAGGTCTGCCCTTGCAGGTGAGAGCGAAAATCTAGTTGCAGCCTTCATGATTTCGGCTTTGCTGGGACTGTGCTAGGTTATTCCATGACAGTAACGCAACCCTGGGTATCTGTGAGTGTACATGAAGAGAAAGGGGGAGGGAGAGAGAAAGAATGGAGGCTTACCAAAAAAAAAGAGGGCGATTCAGTAACTGGGAGGAAAATTGAAAAATCACACCTTTCAGTCTCCACATTTTTTCTTTTGTTCAGTATATAAGGAGAAACCATCCGGAAGGAAGAAAGATTATGACTATCTATAAACTAACTGTTTGACAGAGACAGAAATGCTGATAATGAGTGGGCTGTGTCTGTAGTTCTTGGCTGTTCACATGAGCAAGGGGTGAAGGAAAACAGAAACTCTTGATATGTTTGTCTAAAGAGGTAGTGGTGTGACCATGGGCAGCGAGAGTTCAGCTGAAGTTCAGGGCAGATGCTGCCAGGAGTTTACACTGCAGGAAAGTAAAATTGCTTCCGGATTCATCTTTTCCTCCCAGCTTCTCTTCCAGGACCATCAGGGTCAAGCAATGCTATGGCATAAGGTGACGATGTTGGTGGGGAAACAGGCTTGGAGCAGGATGCCCCTTTCCCGGTTACAGTCTAGCTCCTGGATAAATCCGTACCAGTAGATGACTAAGCCTGGCCCAAACCTGCAAAAACATGAAAAATAACATGCACACACAGTATCAACATAGTTCCAGAAAAAGGTAATCCTTGAAGCATGGATAAGATGATTAAATGACTTTATCGTACAAAGTTTTTGTTTCGGTTGCTACGATTATGACTGAAAGTAGCTGAACTTACACCAAAGAGCTTCTTTCATGCAAGTGTCACCGCCTTGGACGGATTTGTTACCTTTCTTTCAAGGAACCTGAACTATTTCACTACTCTAATTACCTCTCAGTCAGGTGTTGTGACGACTTAGCTGATGAAGGACAAAAGCAGAGTAGAAACAGCATTGATTTGGGCAGCACCAGGCTTGGGATTTTAGCCTCTTGACATTTAGAGGCACTCTTTTAAAAGTTAAACCTACCTATTTTCAACTAAGGAAAAAAAAATATTTGGAAAATAATTTTAAAAAAATCAACAGCTCAAGGTCATCTTCTGGCTATAATGCTCTATTCACGTACCAATAGGGCCAGAAGTTCCTTCTGTCATTCATTCTTTCTAGTCTTAAAAACAAAAAACAAACCCATATGACAACCGGGATCCTGCAAAGAGTTCTCTCAGCCCCTTCACTCTCTGCATTACAGCCTCTCTAAGCGTGAACATGGCATGAAATTTGGTCGTAGGTTCTCATCACGAAAGTAAGGAATAATGCCATGTAGAGTTCTGAAAAAGTCTAGACAGATGGAGGCTTGAAACCTCAATGTTTCTAAATTGTGCCTCCGAATTATCTCCAATTTGGTTAGCGGCTCACTCAGGAAGTAGCCAGCAGGAAGTTGAGACCTCTAGGCTGGGTTCATAACGATGTAATCACTATCAATCACTGTGCACACAGAGATGTTTTGCACATCAGTTTCACGTTTTTCCTACCGAGAGTACTTAATTAAAGGGCAGCTCTACTTTTGGTGTCGTGTTGCAGGAATTTTACAGTGAAAGCATAAATTATGAACGTTGGGTTAGTAAAAGGATGTCTAAAAACAGAACTGCTTTCTGTATTCTGACATTACAGCAGGCTGAACCACGCTAGGCCAAAAAGCTTTTTCCTTCCATGATTTATTATATGCTGAAGTGTACTTGCCAAACCTAACAGTACAGGATGGGCTGCAAGATACTGTATGCACAGAAACAAGTTCAGTTGGATGTCATGGAATAGTTTATTTGCCAAGCTGTACACGAGATTAATTAGAACTTTTGTATTCCCTCCATGCAGGGATAGAATCATGAGACGTTGACTCATCAACTGAACTTGTTCTAGGGGACACAGGAGCTGTATAGGATGAGAAGCCTTGGAGCACCAGGCGCTGTGACATTTACCTGAATTCAGGGCTGATTGCAAATGCTTTTGTTTCTCAGTATCTCTGGGGAGAGTTTCCTTTGTGGTCAGAAGAATCAGGCACCTAGGGCACGAGGTATTTGGGGCCCCAGTGCTTAAATGCACACCAGGTGAAGCTCACACCTGGACGAGGTCTTGCTTCCATGTTAACCAAGGGTTTCTTAGTAACTTTTAATCACAAACAATTGTCTGCAATGGATACCATTTGGTATCTTGATTTTACAAAGAGCTCTATGACTAGTATCAAATGATCTCAGGTTTGTCAAAACAAGTCTGGCAAGAGCAAGAAGACCTGTGATTTGGAGGACCATGTCTGAGAAGCCTCAAACCTTCCCATCAGTGAAGCAGCCCTCAGTCACAGCCTCAAGAAATCTACTGTTAACCTCAACACATTCCCCTGTTTTATTACACAGCCATTCTTGAGGCCGTGATGTCCTTTAGAAAGGCGCTCATATTTCTATGAAGGGAGGAAAAAAAACCAAGGTGATCTAACCAGTCATGGAAAAGAACAAAAGAATATATAGAGGTCATAAACAACAAGCCCAGTGTTTTGAAGATTTAATAAAACAAAAACACATATCACCAGCCTGTGCTTTCCCTGAATCATAAGCCAAAGGACACGAAGCAAGAAGGCTCTTTACGAAAATGGCATTGTCTAGGCATGAAAGTCAGGCTGGGGAACACCTCAGTGACCAAGAAAGTGGACTTGTTTCACTTGTGAGGCAACACATGAAATCAGCACCTGGAAAAGGTTTTGCAAGATTGTGAATCTAAACATTTCATGTAGTGGTTCACTTAGGAGGACTCTCTGAAGGTAGCAACACAGATCTATGAACTGTTTTTAGTATATATGAGAAATGACTCGCAAGAAGGCTCTACCCTCTATCTAAGTCATTGTTCCCTAGCTTTGGGGTGAAATTATATTTACTTGGGAAATACCAGCTCTCTCCTATGACCCAAAAGCTCTGATTGACAATATGTGCTTAATTAATTAAAAACGAGGAAATACGACTCCCTTTGTAAATAAAGATTGGTAGACGGAGGCTTTCAAATTATGGAGTCTTTGAATGACAACAATAATGAGGACTTTAGAGGGTTAAAAGTTTGGAAATTTAACGGGAGAACAAGACCTGGCCTTGTTCCCAATACCTTGAGTGCATTTCTGACGTTTCTCCAACAGCTGAGGATCCAGAGATTATCAGATGCCGGCAAATTAACCTTTCAGCAACTTGGCTGTTTATGAAGAGGCCGACCGCATTAGGCAACATTACATAATCCATTCCTCCATTATCGGAACCAGCAGAAGGCAACATGTAGGCTGATAATTCGAAAAATCAAGCAACCCATCTCTAGTATTTCCTTCTGAAAAGTTGTAAAACGGAGTAAACAAGACCTAGGAAATTTTTATGTTGGTCAAGTACAGGCTGATGGGCCTAGAGACTTCACCTTTTTGATGCCTACTTCCATTTATTGTGGCACTACTGGACAATAATGAGATCACTGGGAAGGCAAACATAACCTTTGTGACCAATAAAAATCAGTCTATTCACAGAATTTAAAAGAAAACAGAGTCCTTGGATCTGAGCAAATGTGCAAAGCAGAGGGCTGGTCTGCTACTGGGATTGCAGCCCTCCCTACCAGGCCGGAGACACTCAGTAATGGGATGTATATGGATATCTGAATTGACTGTGTAAACACATTTCAAGGTTGACTGTAATTTGAAGGTTACTATACTCATGGTCAAGTAATAAGATCAAAGACTCCAAATGGATTTTAAAAACTCCTGTGGAGCAGAGCCTGGAATGTAAGTGACTCTTGAACAAGTAATTCTGCTTGCAAATAAAATACCACCAAATTAGCAACAATAACAAATACCTCTTGAAAAACTGGGAGGTGAAAGTCAAGAGCCATGACAGACCTTGAGGGTATGAAAGATAAAGCTCCTCATAAATAATGACAACCTTATAAATGTGTTTGAAATGTGTTTCTCTGGTTTCCTTCCATTTTAGAGTATTTAGAGAAATTAAGCAGGAGGCTGTGGAATGAAAGCTGGGCACCCTTCTGTGGTCTTTGTGCACAGTTGTCTCCCAGAGATTACACGTTTCATCATTGTCTCTTTGCTACGTTGTGACCCTTTTGAGGGCAAGGACCATGTTTTATTTACATTTGTGTCCTCTGGGGCTAGCACAGTACCTGGTACATGACAGATACCCTCAAGAACAAGATGGAGAACACAGTTAATAATAGGATCAGACAGCTTTGTTGCACTGGTTATTAAATCAGTGGAGGCCTAGAGATGGGCAAGATGGAAGGACTCGGCTATTGCCATGGTCTGGCATTTTTATTAGTGAGCAGGATAGCACCCTAATGGCATACAAACAGATTATAGTGCTAGTAATAATAACAGTTACAACAATGTTGATTATTAACACTTTCATCGCACTTACTACGTGACAGACACTGTTCTAGGCACTTTACACGTATCGATCCATTTAACTCTCAGGTCAGCCCCATGAGGGAGGAAGAGACAATTACTGTCCCTATTTTACAAATGAAGAAACTGAGGCACAGAGAAATTAAGTATCTTGCCAAAGGTCTTAGCTAAAAAGTGGAGGAACATGTTTTGGAACCCAGGACTGGATGGAGGGTCTGTGACTGTCTTGCTATGATGTAGTGATCAGTCTACTAAATATGGTAAAATGGTATTAGAATGGTATTTCTTTAACCAGAAAAAGAGGGGAAATGCCCTATGAACTTGTTAGACCACACTTAGAGTGTTGTGGAGGGTTCTGGTGTCATATTTTAAGGAGAATAGCTCTAGTCTGGAAATGATCCAGAGGAGACCTCTAGGGTGTTTGAGGAAGCATTAGATTAACAAAGTGTATGTGACCTGGAAATGAGAACTCAGGGTGGTGATACGCTCATTCACCACCTACGGATGTTTACAGTGCTCACGGGAGAAGGAATTAGATTCCTATTGTAGCTCTTGAGCACAGACCTAGGGCAATGTTTAAAAGTAACCAAGAATCAGATTTTGATTGAACATGAATAACAATCATTGAGTGAGTTTGGAAGTGGATCTTTCCTCAGTCAGGCCTTCGGATGAGACCACAGACCCTGAGCCAATAACTTAAACGCAGAGAGAAGGTGAAGAAGAGGGCCCAACAAGCTATACCCATATTCCTGACCCACAGAAAAGGTGAGATAACAAATGTGTGCTATTTTAAGTCATGTAGTTTTGGGTGTTTTTTTTAATATAGCAATAGATAACTAATAGATACACCTGCACTACAGACTTGAGTAGTCAAATACCATTCTTCACGTACGCAGTATGGAGAGTCCTGTTGGCTACAGACTGGCTTTTGTCAGTTACACCTGCACCTAGACTTTATAGCAGAAGGGATTACCGAATGAGATTATCAATAAGTAGCAACTCTTCATCAAGGGGAAATCTCAGATAGGAAGCAACTCTGTTTTTACACTAACAGAGCTTCCTGGCTCCTAACTTAGACTATATACCAAGGCCCCTCCCTGCTGCATATCTAGGATGCTGGGGTTATCCAAAGAAGTATAGAAATCATAAAATAAAATGAAGAATTCTGCATATTTTCTCAAGTTCTGTGGTTTTGGTGTTAGAGTTGGTTATTGGGCTTCTGAAGCTGCAAATAGAGGGTAGAGATAGGGTGTGGGAGGTTGGTTACAGTTGAGGTGACTGCTGACAATTAGAGAAGAGACACTAAAAAAACCCAACCAACCAACCAACCAAACAAAAAAACAACCCAATTGTAGTAATCCAAGGCTATTTGGTGCGGGGGCAAATAGACTTTGTCAACCTCAACAGGTGCTGAGGACAGCCCAGGAAAAACAAATGCTGGTTTCATTTTGTTCAGTTAAAAAAGGCAGTAAAATCTGTAAGATATTTTTTAAAAAACTGTCACCAAGAATGTTTTAAAAATGGTACTTCAGTGAGTAAATTCTTAGTTTTCCAGAAAAATTTAGCTATCCTCAGATAGTCTCTGAGGTTGTTAGATTATGAATGTTGGACAGAATACGGTACAAGTTATAAAGGAAGTCTTTCTACAGCTCTCTGAGCAAGTCAGAGGCACAGACAGGAAATTTGGGCCCCCAAATTAAGGAAGGACTTGCTTACTCTTTCTAAACTATAAAAAAAAAAACACCCTCCCTTCCTTGCCATGGCTCTACATTATCCTATAACTCAGGAATTACTTGGATGGTAGTTTTACTTATGGAGAAAAGAGAAGACTATTAACTTTCTATTGTTAAGACTTTTCCTTGAGGCACCTTCTTCAGAGAGGTTGAAATGAAAGATAAATGCAGGAGTTTAGAGATTTCCAATCACATATTAGATATCATTTTGAGAAATTAGCCCCCAAAACCAGCTCCCTGGTTGGTTTCCTGAAGCCTGTTTAGCTTCTATGTCTCCACAGATTTCAGAGGGCACTTGACCAGACATTATGTCTATAAAGATGCTGTCTTAATACAAATAAAATGATTCTAATACCCAACAGCAAAAAGGTAACTTTTACTGCACACTCATTACGTGGCAGGCAGTGCTTCAAGCACTTTTTTTTTTTTTTTTTTTTTGCGGTACGCGGGCCTCTCACTGTTGTGGCCTCTCCCGTTGCGGAGCACAGGCTCCGGACGCGCAGGCTCAGCGGCCATGGCTCACGGGCCCAGCCGCTCCGCGGCATGTGGGATCCTCCCGGACCGGGGCACGAACCCGTGTCCCCTGCATCGGCAGGCGGACTCTCAACCACTGTGCCACCAGGGAAGCCCGTCAAGCACTTTTACATGTACAGGCTAATTTGGTATGCACAAGGCAGCCCCCTATGCAGGAAGGGTGGGGGTGATACTGTGATTATCCCCATTTCACAGATGAAAAAACTGAGGCACTAAAATGGTTAGGCTTTGAACTTAAGCAGTCTGGCTCTATGGCTTGTGCTTGTAACCACTACATTATACTGTCTCTCATTATGCCTTGTATTTACACAGCAATTTGTAACAGTCATTCACCTTTGAAAAAATATTTACAACACCTAGAAATGAGAGAGGAGCAGGGGCCTGGAAGGCAGGTGACTAATCAAAAGTTCAGTGTATGCGTTGGAATTCACCTGTCCTACAGGAATAATTCTTCAAGTATGAAGTCAATAGTTTCACACTAAAAAGTTTATCTAGCTACTCTTTTAGGTTTAAGTGTCACCATGTTTAGGAAGTATATGTAAAGCAACGTACAATTCAGGTGAAAGAAATTAAAGTGACTGCATTTGAGGGAGCGTATTTGAAGCATTTGACAATCAGGTGGAAGTAAGCTGGGGAATGAGAATCATAGCCTGTTCACATAAATGGAAATAAACAGCTGGAATAAGTTATGAGGAAAACTGAGGGAAGCAACGGGTCTAAGTGAGTGTGTCAGGTGGAGATTTGTTTTCCCAGAAAAGAAGGTTCAGACTTGCTAAACAGGGTTGATACGGTGAACTCCAAAGGCCCATTTTTGCTCCTAAAATCCTTCTAGTACAGAAATGTATCTCATATTTGTGCAATTAACTTGGCTTATCAATGTTTTCAGCTCCAAGAGAAAATAACCACGTATTTAAAAAAAAATCAATACAATTTTCCATCTCTTTTGATAATATGAAGGTGAAGGGTGGTGGAAGACTCATATCCTATTGTACAATTTGCCTTTCTACATAGAATAAGAGAAAACTCATGAGACTGATCATATACTTCTCAATGAGCTATGTTACCATTTTTACATAAAAAAGGATTCTAATGCACCAGGGTTCTACAATATAAATCTGGATCGAGTCAATAAAACAAACAATTTTCAACTGAAGGATGACAAGAGGACCATGGAATGATCTGATGATTTTAGTAAAGTTTCTTGTTCATGAGGGTCTTCATAAAACAATAAAAATAAAACCTAGCTGTATTGATTCAAATCTTTGTTTCCAACCCAAATCTTATTTTTCAATTCATAAGCAAATAGAAAACGCCTCTCCAAAAGAGGAATAGCAGAGAATCTTTTTTTTTTTTCTTCTCATTTTGAGTTGCTGTGTGGGGTCTGGGATATCTTCTGAGGATGTGTGCAGACATGTGGCTGCTGGAAGTCAATTGTTTCACCATCAAAAAGACTTGCATGTGGTTTTCATGAAGAACACATTCTCAAACACACAGTTCAGGATGAAGGAGAAATATAAAACATCTTGTAATTGTTTTAAAATAAACTCTTATACTGTTTATTTAGTTTTAATCTGCGTGTTGTAGATTGGTTATGCACTTGTTAATCACTGTTGTATGTATCTCTAGACAAGAGTTGTAAATAACTTTTCAGTCCAAGTGAAATATGCTTGCACATGTTTATATGCAAAGTATGTGTGTATTTATGCCTATGTATAAATATGTGTACAATAATAATAGATTAGTGATCATGCAATATAGCATCCTAAGGTTCTGGCACTATGGTCAATTTCATATACAATGCGAATATTCTTTTTTGGTAATATATAGAGATGAAGTAAAAATATAAATTGATTGTTTCATTTGCTTTTTTTGCTTGGCAGTTCTGTGTTTGCAAATTGAAATGACTAAAGAAAGAGAATCCTAGTTACGAATATTCTTGTTCAATTCATGGATCTTGGTTAGTAAAATTGCAGTTCTCTTTGTAACATCAACTCACTGTCTATAATTTTGAAAACAAAAAAGGAAAATATATGAGAAATACTGATTCACCCTTGGCCTTTATGCCACATAGAAAATAAACAGAAAATACATTATTATGAAGAAAATTTAAAATGTATATAAATACACAACCACAACCACCTGAAATTCTCCCTGGTGTTTATACAACTCGGCATTTTCATGTCTACATTAAATTGCCTGGAAAAGTGCTTAATTTCCACTCCACTTTGTCCTGTGTTGGAAATTCTTAGATGCTATACTAACAGTCTTTCCAGCCTATAGTAAATCTCTTCTCCAAAGAGAAAAACTGAAGTAGGCAGGATAGAAAACAAAGGCAGAAGCCTTTTTATATTTAATCTGTTGTCTTTAATATCTGTTTTCTTGGAGAAACACTAACCCCTGGCAGTGAGGCAGGCTCTCTGCATGTGCCCATTAAGAGTCTACATGTAAGCCTGCATATTCATCCTGCGTGGAGCACAAGTCACACAAGAAAGGATATTCCTCTCCTTTAGATACTTACAGTTCACATTTTAATAATGTAGAACCATGCACATTTAAGTGTAAAATATGTTTCTAAATATTGAATAATTATTATTGAATAATAATAATAAACGAACAAAGTGCCAAAAGGTTCACAGTGAAAGAATAATTAGAATAACATGGTGTTCTAGAAGTTTTCCTAGACAAGGCGAGTTCCCAGCTATGCTGCATTTATTCATACAATGGCTCTTTTAATTTTTTCCATTATACACACATGTTTTTTGAGGGAAGAATGAAGACTGGGGTTAGGGGTCCCAAGAGATGTAGAGGGATGGCAGAATCAGAAGCATATTGAGACGATTTCATTGTAAGACTAGAGAATGAGTTTAAGTATGATAGCCCTGTTTTTTTGTTTCAAATGAGGATGTGTAGAGTGGACAGTACACATCCTCAAATGGGAAGAAGAGAGAAACACCAAATGCAGTGAAAGAAACCAAAACCATAAAAATCACAAAGTACCCAAGGTCATATTTACTTTGAAAAACACTTAAGTACTAAGAGTGAGAGAACACTTCAGGCGGACCTTGGGTGCAAATCATATCTATCTCCCTAGAATTTATACCCCAGCCTTTTTCCAAAAGTTGGGATAGTTTACAAAATTGGTTGTGTGAATTATTACATGTTTTCTCAGTTATTTCCCCAGGGAAACATGCCAAAGGCGAACCCATCATTTCAGCTGATTTAGGGTTTGATGCCAGGGGATTTATAATTGATATGACAACCATAATGGAAAGTGATCATCACACTGGCAACACATGGGCTGACAGTGCGCTAGTCCATTTTGGTGTTTGCCAGTTAGAGACTTGCTCGGATAAATTTTGAGGTTATTTCTGAACTTTTCATTACCAACTTCCTGAATACTAGAAACTAGAAATGTGTTATACAATAGAAAAGATTTTATCACATAAACATTGCTTACCCCAAATATATTTTTTTCACGTAGTCTTTTATTATTAGGTAGAGGGGGGATGGGGTCTCTTTTTCCTCGGCTCAGTTCACAGAAGATCACAGGGTAACCCAGACTTCAGTCAGACATTTATCTCAAGACACAAAGAGATTTATGGATTCTGGATATATAAAAGTCTGCTTAAAATAAAAAAATTATCGGAATTTTCATACTTGGCAAAGTCAAATAACTAAAGGATTAAGGCTGATACATGTTTGCCCTATAAATCTATCGTTAACCAAATGTGACACAATGCTTCAGGTATGTCAGATCCCAACTTGCACTAAACGTGTAGTTAAAAATTTCTCTTAATCACAGTAAATATTTCACGATAAGGAAAATCTCTCTGGCTAACCATCACAGTCCTCAAAAGCAAACCTCCCAATTTTACAGATCCATAAAGGCAAATACTGGAAAGAGGAGAAAAAAATCTGAAGGTAGAACCATCTAGGTCATTAGGAAAAGTGGTCAGGCAAGGAAAAACAATTTACAAAATACGGTTCTTAGAAAAAAATAAAACAGAGATAATCCAGCCTTGCAGTTATTAAACAAACACTTCTAGAATGCAAGCTCCATGAGGACAGCTTGTATTTCACCGCACACAGGAGTCAGCCAATAAATATTGCATGAATGAATACCACTATAGAGCCCCTGCCTCAGGAGAAGCTGTGAATGCTGTCATGCATTTGGAAAAAAAAAAATCTTTTGCTGATAACTCTCCACCGTGTAGGGAAGAAAAGTCATTTTTAAAGGTGAGAAAACGAGCTTTAAAAATATGCCCAAGTTGCACACTGAAGAGCTAGCTCCCCGAGGGGCTATTAGGAATCTCTGCTTTCCAGGTTGTTACGGGGGAGATGATGCTGTGTTCTAAAAGCTGGGAGGAAGCACGAGTACTGTTCCCTAGAAGGGCCACTCCTGATGGCTGACGTGGTGACTATGAGGTGGGTAGGAATTAACTGCTAAGAAGAAAAACTAAGCACTTGGGAGCCAATCCCTGCACACAGGTGGCTCTCTCTTCCTTGAAATACAATCAATTCAGGTAGGCTTTTGTTTACAGTAGCTTTTATCTAGAAGATAAGGTTGTAAAAACATCAATCAAAATGAAGTACTACTGTTTCTGGCCATATCTCGGCAGGTTCATCTGTTTTATTTCTTCCTCCCTTTCCAAATACCTTAAGGTGTTTAAGATGAGTGAAGAGATATCAAACTATTACAGTGAACTGTATTTGTATGACACACGGATTTGCACCCCATGAACCACAAATACCATCCCTACGGTGCCTGCGCATTCCCAGGTTCAGGAGGAGCCTGTGTTCCTGTTGCTTTGCTTTTCGATCACATATAAACTTTACAGAATGATCTTTACGCCATTTTCAATAGTGCTGCTTTAAGAAAATGAGGAGTTGATGGCTTCTCTATGTTGGTGTGAGGCTTTTAACTTATTTCTACCCTGCCCTTTCCCCCAAAAGGCGTGTGTAATAAAATAGCAAAATAGAAAATTGAGCTCAGGAAAAGAAGAATGCATTTTACGGTTAAACTGAACTTCGAAGGTCAACTGCACAGTTAACAAAATTTTAAATTTAAGCCCATAAAGACCCTACCTGATTTTAGTTTTAACTGCATTACTTATTTAATGCCAGATCCGTACAATGAAGCTCTGAGGCAGGGATGTTTCCAAGTGATGAGGGTAACTGTTGAGGGAGTGAAAAGGCACACTGGCTCAACTCCAGAGAATAGTTACCAACAGGGCAGTGAGGTGGGCAGGAGAGGCCTGAGCGTCACGCACAGACAGACGCATGGGAGGGCAGCTGTACTGGTGGTCACCTGGAAACAGACCTTAAAGCTAGACACAGACGGCAGGCCCCCCCCTCCCCCCCCCCGCCCCCCGGGCTGGATGCAGGTTGTACTGAGGGTCTGCATGGTGGAAAATATCTTATCTGTCCTTCTTCAGATTACAAGTCATTCGTCAGGGCTGGGCTCTGTGAGTAATTTTTCTGCTTGATCCCCTTCTAAATACAACTAGAGTAAGGCATTCTAGTAAATGTAATGCCTGGTGGTTAACCCATTTCAGACTCAAGTCACCTAGATTCAAAGGATACTTGACTGACTTTGCTCCAAGTTTATCTTGCTGCCATAGTCCCAATCTTTGGAACTGGTAGAAGATACAGACTATTTGATTTTTATTTCTTTGAGGAAAATAATACCGCTGATAATCATACTTATAATAATAGCCATAAACATAATCATAACAGCAGCTGGTACATACTGAACGATCACCACGTGCCAGCTACTCCTCTAAGCTATTTATACGTATTATCTCATTTAAAACAAAAGCCCTATGAGTAGTAGCCAATAGTAGTACTTACACTTTCATGTTGAGGAAACTGTTCTAAAGCTGTGCTAAACTGACCATAATGATGACAATGAAGAGAATTAACACCTGCATGCTTACCGTGTGCCTAGCACTGCACTAACCATGTACGTTATTTTCATTTACTACATGCAATAAACCTACGAGGTATGAAGTGTTACTAGCGCCATTTTACAAACGAGAAAATAGAGACACGGAGAGGTGAGGCCGCTTACTCATGCGAGGAGATAAAGCTCGAAAGTGGTGCAGGTGTTAACCCATGTCCTCTGCGTGCAGGGCTCCCTCCCTGAGTAGCTATGCTACAAGGCCTTCTGCGCTTCAGACTCCCTCCCCCAAATACTCTTCCAAACCCTTACAACATCACTACCAACCACCTCCCCATGCCAATCTCAAGGTAAGCCTCCTGTCTGTCTAGGTTCAATACGAATGCTTTACTAAAGGATTCTTCCACGCTGGACAAATCTTTCCTCTTCTGTAAAATGTGGAGGCTGGAAGACATCATCTTTAATGTACCTTTCATTTTTAACTTCCTGTGTCTTGTTCTCCATCTGTAAAGCAGGTATAATAGAACTTGTATCCTGGAATTCAAGGTGGATTTGAGAATAAATAAGCTTCACAGCACTTTAATTTGTTGTTAATTCACTGTTGCCCCCTTACAAAAATTCTGCCCGATAGTGGAATGTAATAAAGAAACCTCTCAACCCTTGTTCCCCTCTCCCCAGTCAATGAATGGGTAGATCTATGTCCAGAGGACTGGAAATAGACCCATTAGGAGAAAGAAAACCAGGTCAAATAATAATCCAGGCAGTACTGGGAAGTACTTTATCCAGGGAGAAAACAAGATGAAGAACTGGGTAGGAAGTGTGAGTAAAGCAGAGTCAAAACATTTCCTCCATTTCTAACTAGACTAGATGCTTCTTGGAGCCAGAAAGCAGGAAAGGTCACATCATACAGTCATTCCTGCCCTTAAAAAGAAAAGCTGATCAGCTTCATGGGACCAGGAGAAACTCTACTTCAAAAGAGACTTGACAAAAAATGCTGATGATGTCAGTGATTTAAATTTTATTTAAATACAGGTTCCTGCTCTTAATGACATGACTCCGCTGAGCCTGTTCCCACATTCTGGCCCCAGGTCATCCACTAAGAAGGGCTGCACACACAGATTTCAGAACAGTGCCTTGAGATTTCATTTTCCCATCCCAGATACATTTCTTGTTAGACCAAGGGCATTTTGAAGTCTCCCCAAGCTTAGCAGTTCATCTTTGTAATAAATGGTTTCAGCATTTTTAAAAAGGGAGAACATAAAAGGAACAACCTTGAGCATTTTTTTAACATCTTTATTGGAGTATAATTGCTTTACAATGGTGTGTTAGTTTCTGCTTTATAACAAGGTGAGTCAGTTATACATATACATATGTTCCCATCTCTCTTCCCTCTTGCATCTCCCTCCCTCCCACCCTCCCTATCCCACCCCTCTAGGTGGTCAGAAAGCACCGAACTGATCTCCCTTTGCTATGCGGCTGCTTCCCACTAGCTGTCTACCTTACGTTTGGTAGTGTATATATGTCCATGCCTCTCTCTCACTTTGTCACAGCTTACCCTTCCCCCTCCCCATATCCTCAAGTCCATTCTCTAGTAGGTCTGTGTCTTTATTCTTGTCTTACCCCTAGGTTCTTCATGACATTTTTTTTCTTAGATTCCATATATATGCGTTAGCATATGGTATTTGTCTTTCTCTTTCTGACTTACTTCACTCTGTATGACAGACTGTAGGTCCATCCACCTCACTACGAATAACTCAATTTCGTTTCTTTTTATGGCTGAGTAATATTCCATTGTATATATGTGCCACATCTTCTTTATCCATTCATCCAATGATGGACACTTAGGTTGCTTCCATCTCCTGGCTATTGTAAGTAGAGCTGCAGTAAACATTGTGGTACATGACTTTTTGAATTATGATTTTCTCAGGGTATATGCCCAGTAGTGGGATTGCTGGGTCGTATGGTAATTCTATTTGTAGTTTTTTAAGGAACCTCCATACTGTTCTCCATAGTGGCTCCACATTCCCACCAGCAGTGCAAGAGTGTTCCCTTTTCTCCACACCCTCTCCAGCATTTATTGTTTGTAGATTTTTGATGATGGCCATTCTGACCAGTGTGAGATGATATCTCATTGTAGTTTTGATTTGCATTTTTCTAATGATTAATGATGTTGAGCATCCTTTCATGTGTTTGTTGGCAATCTGTATATCCTTGAGCATTTTCAACTAATACTTAAGGACTCTGGAAACAGGATAAAGGAAACTTCTGACTTAGGAAACAAATGAAGGTTGATATTTGAAACTGTCCTGACAAACTTTTTGGACACTGAGGCTGGCCTCTGAGGCAGATGGGGTCTTTAGGAAGCTCAGCGGCCAGCACCAGTTTCTAAAGGTGGCCAAACCCTTTGTTTTCTCATGGTTAACGAAGCTATTTTATCAGTTAATTGCAGGAAAAAAATATGAGACTAAGGGCAGAATTTTTTTTTTAAGTAACAGGTGAAGGATCACGTGTGAGTGTGGAAAACTGCAGGGCTGGACTCAAAGGAGGGACACACTTTAGTGAACTCTGGGTTCCATTCTTCAGCTAATGGTGGGCAAAACACTTCAGAGTTCTTAAAATACGTTCACAAATTATACAGTAACATCTGACCCTCAAAACATGTTTTATTTTGACTTGACAAATAAGGAAACTGAGGCACTCAGAGGTCGAGTGACTTGTTTAAGGTCACATGGGAGCCACGGACAGTGGTGCATGAACCCAGCTCTCCCTCCTTTCTGTGCAGTGTTGCTGTGCGCATGTAAAACCACCTCCCCTGTTTTCCTGGCTGCAGAACAGGGAGAACGGTACCTCCTGCTTTTCTGAAAAGGATGCCATGTTCTGGGGATACAGCGATAACAGGGACACAGTCCCTGTCTTCCAGGGGCTCTCAGGTGTAAGGGGGATAAGCAGGTTAAAAGGCAGTGTACGGAGGAGACAGATGTTGTAGAACTGTGCAAAAGGCTCTGCAGTGGCCCCAGGCAGGTCAGGGAAGGCTCTGAGCAGAGGTCAGGTGACTTTTGGAGGGAATCTGGAAGTCAGGTTTGCTCTCCTCTCTGTAAGACAGGAAGGATGCTTTGGGTGGAGGGAGAAGCACACACAGACAGTGATGAGAAAAAGCCTGGCGCCTTTGGGGGCAGCACAGAAAAGTTCAGAATAAACAAAGATCATGGGCCTGGCACAGGACACAGCTGGAAAAGCGCGGTGGGAGCGAGGCTGCTGAGGGCCAGAGGGGCACTGCCTAGCAGACTAAGGTGCCGTGAGGGCCGAGGGGCTGGTACACAAGTAGAGACCGTTCCTCCCGATTCCCATGGAACAGGCACACCAGCCCTTTGCCCCAGGCTCATCCTCTTTTATGAAACCCAAATGCCCGGGGCCATGTTTCTGTACGGAATTTGTGAGCTAAATATTTACTTTGTGTAGGGCCAAAGTATCTACTACAGCTCACTTATTTGGGGGTAAACACATTAGAGAAGAGTATACATTAAAACAAATCTCTCCCCTTCCCCACATTTCCACTCCATACAGAAAAAAGACCGCCTGAAAACTATACTGAGGGCTCAACTTTCCGGAGTCGCTGGGACAACGTATGTGTATATAAACAGTCACAGCCCAGCTCCACGGGGTCCCTCCCGTTTGTATTCTTGGAGAGGTCTGCAGGCACGAGATGACTGGCCAACAGTTTCCTTAGTGACTTACACAGCAAAACCTTATTTAACGGAACAGGAGTCATTAGCTACATTTTATGAAGATAAGGACTTCCAGGAGTGAGTTCTCATCTGGTTGTTTTTTGATTAAAAGCAAGACAAGGGAGAGAGAGAGCCCCACTGAGCCTGCAGTTTTCCTTGGCAAACTCAGCGGCTCTGAGTTCGCCCCACGAAGGCCACTGGGGCTGGGGCTGTGGTTTGACTCCAGCGAGTTGAAAGCAACTGTCAATGTGGGGAGGAGTTACGGAGGTTATTTTAAACATTTAGTTCAGCTTTGGACTGTCTTCTTTTAGAGGCATTCCTGGCTGCAAACTGCCTCATCCTGGGTGACATAAGACAAGCTATTGAATGAGGTTAGACTAAGGTCCCCACAGACAGAGAGGTGGTCCACCCATGTTGCCATTAGCTGATTAATAGGTGTTTATTTTTAGGGCTTGAACTAACAGGCCATGCTAAGGCCAATGCAAGATGATATTTGAAGTAATCTGTGAGTGCCTCATGCTTGCAAAAGACCTTACTTTTTTGTGTGGTTGCTCATATACCTGAAGTCCTTGTCAGACCAGTAAAATTTCATGTCAAAGATAGAGAAAACCCCACCCCACTACATTACAGAGAGGGCCGCTGCAAAAACAGATCCATTATCACTATTTTAAAAAAATACTTGAGAGGAAAGGGAAGAAAAATATGACCAACCAGTTATGGCAACTGGTTCAGTCCAAATTCTCATTCAGTGCTGGACACTAAATAATGAAAATTCCTAACATTAGGTCCAAGGCCTTGCACAAAAAATAACTAGACTTGCTATTTATTTATTTATTTATTTATGCTATTTATTTTTGAATGAGACATTGTGACTGCAGATATATGCCATTATAAAGCCTACTTGCATGTATGGAATTTATTTTGATTTATGAACTTTATGATTCTAAAGGATTCTGAAGCTAAATGGCAAAATGAACTGGTCTCTCGTTGCCAAACTCTAAGTTTAAAGGATGTTACAATTACGTATTTATGTTTATTTGTTTAATGCTTACCTCCCTCATAGACAGCATGTTCCATAAAAGCAATGTCTCGTCTACATTACCATCACCTGGCATTTAGTGCTATATGGCACATAACAGATGTCGAATAAAAATCTGTTGAATGAATGAATGGAAAGTAGAAAAGTTCCACAGAGGATCTTTGCACAGCTATTTCACTTAGGGGTAGTCTAGATCTTGAACCCAATGGCATACAGAGAATGGGCTGAATAGTCTGAAAAACAGTGCTGTTGTTTGCTTTACTTAATCATTTGCCTTTGTTTACTTGATAAGCTCTCCTACTTCCCCAAGCAGGATCATTGTGGTGTTGACTGCCACAGTCAGAGGGAAGTTAAAGTGACTGGCTTTCATACTGCATACTTTTTCTTCGAGCTATTTTTTGCTGGAATATCTTTACAGGAAAATGAGCTGGAAACTTCTTTTAGTTTGGATTTGTCACCTCAGCCTTGTGACACGTAATAGTACAACACTCTTTCCTTACCTTCTGGGTTAACACAAATCCACCTCTAGCCATACTTCTGAGTGATAACAGCTCTGGGAAAGAGGGATTTAGAATGTAAGACTGGGAAAGATTGCTGGCCACGGTCCCGATCCCCTGCTGAAGTCTGTGCTTGACACCAAAGAGCAAGGTGCAGTTTTAGTTAGACTTCAGAGAAAGATATGGAAGATCTTAAGAGCCCCCAAATCCAGTCTGTAAAGCTGTTACGTCCACAATCAGATCAGCTAGTTCCTAACGGGGACACATATGGCAATTTACCACCACCGTTTCCAAAGGGAAGCAACCCCTGTGCCTTGTGTCTATTTTCATGACCTATCCAACACATTGATAACACCCTTCAGGCTTATTTATGGACCAAGCATTGACTTTACAGAAACAGACTACACTCACCATTTGAAAGAATTCTTTGATCTCACGCAAGATTATGCACTGGTTCTAGACTGGATCTGTCTTTGGTAGGACTAACAGTCCCCATGTTATGTGTTGAACACTCTTAACTATAACGCCTTCAGGTTGGTCAGATGCTGCTTTCAAGCTCTCCAGCACGGGAGCAGACGCTTCAGAAAAAGACGGAAATAACAGAAAAAGAAGGATATCACGTATGGGCCATAATTTTCACAGGAAGCCTGTTAGACTCACAGTGTGATATTCAGACTTTGTCTTAATTTAATGAGAGATGGTTAACAAAAGGGGCTAGTTCTCTGATTGACTCTCGCTTATTTGTTAGAATTAATGCCATTCATTCAGCAAGTATAAAACATCTGTAATACAACAACAGAAGTTCTCATTTTGCTTAGAGTTACCACTTACAAAGCTGAAACATACCACAACAAACAAAAAAGGTCACAGAAGATTTAGGGTACATATTTCAGTGCCTATCTTCTTTTTTTCAATGTGCTTAGCATAACTTGATTCAACTTTATTTATTTAAAATGTTCCTATATTTATTTATTTTAAAGGATTGAACATAATTGCTCAAGAAAATGGTCTGCAATTTTGGAACCCCTCAGCTTGTGTGTGGGTAGGGCCAGTTTCTTTGGGTAACTATAAATAAATTACCCAAAGTTAAACGACAGTAGTTCTTCAAGGATTTGAGGTACTGGGGACAGTCTAGAGGATACGTCAGCCTCTTCTCTCTTTATATTTTAGGAAACATGAGGAAAAGCAGATTGTTTTATTTTACTAATCTAGATAAGGCTGAAAGGAGGAGAGACCTAGATTGAAGGACCAAATAACTAAGCTGTAAGGACACTTTACTTTTTTTCTCAGACATGAGGAAATAGCATCAATTTACATTTATACAGTGCTTTATGCTTTCAAGAAGATGCTGATATGTTGTCCAGGAGGATGAAGTATTTAGGGAAACTAAGTGAGTCCCCAGAGACTTACTGGCAAGACACTGAGGTTAGGACTGAGATCTGCTGACTTCTAATCCAGGGATGATGGAGGAACCTTGGAAAGTTCTGTTGAACAATTTTACCCTATGGTCCCGCTTACATTTATTACTCTTCCAGTTGAGTTAGAATAAAAAGTTAGTCCTTATATTTTACATCTTATCTTGTGTAGGGAGATAAAATGATTCATTATTATTATTCAGAGAGTATTTAAATGCTACAGATTTGATGTAATTGCTAAGCATCATTAAAATACATTTAAGTAATAATTTTGTTTTGAAACTAATTGAGATATTTTACATTTTGATGCCATCACCTCTGACAAACTACTTCTCACGTTGTACCCACAGGCAAACCTTTCAATTCTATAAAATGGGATTTTTGTCAGGCATCATAAAACATCCGAAGGAAACATTAATTTTTATCTGTCAGGATGTACTAATTAGAGTTTTAAAAATTAAAAAAAAAAATCATGCCTGAGTTCAAACTACTCATTTGTTTTTTTAAAAAATATAATTATCATTATATTTCTTTTTAAATGTAAGGCAACATCTTATCTTTTAGGTAAGTAAAAACATGTTGGCCTTAGTCCAATTCTACAACAGTAAGTTGCATAATTCCTATCAAAAACTATGAATATAATCACTCTCCTAATTTATTTAGAGAAATATTAAATACATTGTACATATTACCTGATTCTGGTCTTTTGTTATGATTCCTATAGCTATACGTTAGGAATGAAATTAAAACAAAAGGACCTGTAATATTTTTCATTACAGACAGAAATCAGTTCTTAAGTGACAAAACTGACTATATCTATAATACAATTAAAATCTAATTTTTCAGAATATAATGCATAAATATGTATATGATCACAACAGTACTATGGTAAGAACATATCAACTTGTTTAACATTAATTAACCTAATAGATTTTGGGGAGTTAAATATATTCACTATAATCTTAAGATAGTTCTGGATATAATGAGAAATAGGATATTTAAATAACAAAAGACTGAATAACTTTTAAAATTATACACAAGTGATTATAGGGAGGTTAAAGGGTAAGGGGGTTAGAAGGCAAAAATATCTGCCTTGGAATGATAGGGGAGTGGTCCTTATATCTTTGCATCATTTCTAATAGCATAGTATCCTTGCTGATGCAAATGAAACTGTGGGTTCAGAGTATGAAACCATAGCTACTAATTACTGTGCTGCAATTTCTGAAAAGCGACCACAGTTCAATGGTGTTGATGGGAAGGTGGAGGAGTGACAGTGGGGGAGATTTCACTGAAGATGTGAAATTTCTATCTGTTTTTTTTTTTTTTTTGTGGTACGCGGGCCTCTCACTCTTGTGGCCTCTCCCGTTGCAGAGCACAGGCTCCGGACGCGCAGGCTCAGCGGCCATGGCTCATGGGCCCAGCCGCTCCGCGGCATGTGGGATCTTCCCGGACCGGGGCACGAATCTGCATCCCCTGCATCGGCAGGCGGACTCTCAACCACTGCGCCACCAGGGAAGCCCTCTATCTGGTTTTAAAGTCTGAGAGGAGGACGTAAGCTGGAGAAACATTGAAGGGTATGGACAGGGCAAGGATAAGAATACAGGCATTTGTGTCTGATACTTAGGGGCTTCCCTAGAAGTCAGTCTGAAAATCAGTGCAGTAGGCAATTAAAAGAATGAATCTGGAACTCAAGAAAAAGATCTAAATGGATGATACAAATTTGGAAATGAAACAGGCCTGTAGACAAGATTTGGCTAGGGGAGCAAAGAGAGAGGGGGTCTGAGGATGGAAACCAGGGGTGGGAATGTCAGGGGCTGGTGGAGGAAGGGGAAACAGCCAAGAAGGTTGTGCAGCATGAGAGGCTTCAAAGGGGTAGAAGGAGAATCAGGAAAGAGTGGGATCGGAAAGTCAAGGAGTGGGCTTAACAGTGTCAAAGAGAGGAGAGCGGTCAGACAAGAGAAAGACGAGGGCGTCCGTCTGTGCTGAGTCTCATGAGGGGCCGCTGCGTGCAGCTACCGCTGAGAGGCTGCAGAGATGTAGGGAGGAGAGACCCCAAGTGAAGATGACTCCAAGATGTTCGGTGGCGAAGAAAAGAGCAGAGCTAGATAGAGAGATGGCAGGAGGAGAATGAGAGCGGGTCAGAGGTAGGTTGGGCCACATGTGATGTACTGGTGGTCTAATATGATCTCATATACACAAAACAATGACCTTCTGGTAGTTGTGTCCATCGACCCAATCAGAAAGACACAAGATAACAATGAGATGAGGGGTCCACCGAGGAGGAGTACATTATACACACGGTGGACAAACGTCTACAACTTTGAAATCTATACATCTAGCACAATATCAGAAATATTAGCTTTATTTGCAGCACACGTGTGGGATCTAGTTCCCTGGCCAGGGATCGAACCCAGGCCCCCTGCATTGGGAGTGCGGAGTCGTACCCACTGCGCCACCAAGGAAGTCCCAGAAATATTAGCTTTAAAAAAAAATAGTAAAAAAAGATAAGTAGCATGCTTTTAGGCAGAGTTAGGAGGAGATAAAGAACGTAACCCAATATGCACCATTTGTTCACACAGGACTAAGAACTTAGATTTTATCTAAAGGAATGAAAAGTTACTTTAAAAATATATACTTTCACCTTTGTTGCCTTGAACTCAAATTAAAAGTGAAATGGGGCTTCCCTAGTGGCGCAGTGGTTGAGAGTCTGCCTGCCGATGCAGGGGATGCGGGTTCGTGCCCCGGTCCGGGAAGATCCCACATGCCGCGGAGCGGCTGGGCCCGTGAGCCATGGACCCTGAGCGTGCGTGTCCGGAGCCTGTGCTCCGCAACGGGAGAGGCCACAGCAGTGAGAGGCCTGCGTACCGCAAGGAAAAAAAAAAAAAGTGAAATGAACTTTATACTAAGGACATGTGTGCTAACTTAGAAATACTCCTTATTGTTTTCTCTTACTTGATGAACACTGTCAGAGTTTAACTCTGGAACCTATGGAAGTCAGCGTTAATAAGCTTTGTACTATATCAAAATATGTTATATGTCTCCATGTTTAGTGTTACTTGTTGATCTCAATTTAATGAGGTTTTATGTAGAATTATTAAAACATTAGCCAATATCATAAAAGGTCTTTCAGGTATATGTGCAACCATTACGAGTAGTGTGGGTTTAGCTGTTTATTTGGTATAAAAGTAAGTCAAACTAACAAACGAAGGGTTAAGTTAAACTTTCGGCAAGTAGTTTCTCAGTTACAATAAATCCTGGGTTCAAGAATTCTGGCATAACTACCAATTCTTTTCTGTAAAAACTATTTGAGCTCCTGAGAGGTGCTCAACTTCCAATTAGTTATCTGCACAAGGTAACGGGGACAGTTTCTCCATAAGTCACGGGACAGCCAGTTTTCAAGCTGCAGTGTGTAAAAAGTCCCAAGTCCAATCACTAGCTCAGACTATGATCAGTGACTCTTCTCTGAACTAAAGTATATATATGCATGTGTGTATCCGTGTCACTTGCACTCATGTGCCTCACAGGTATCCTGGGCTAAGTTTCCCCTTCCATACATGCCTACCCAACTTGCTGGGTTAGTAAGTCATGCACTCCCAGAACATCAGTGGTCATCCAACTTTCTTTCAGATGAATAACCAAAGCCCAGTGAATCCAAGTGTGTGGCCCATCAAACTCTCCTCTTCAGTTAAGAGCAGGGTCCAGGAGAACATCAGAAAAATTACTGAAGTTAGTGGTCATCACTGCTCAGTACCTCTTCTGGCAAGATTACTACAGTTATAATTTTATTATGATGGGAACCCAAGTATATGAGAACAGCTTTAGCTGTTCTGTGATTGACTTACAGATATTTTCCCTTGGCTGGGTCAATGACCTGGAACGTCCTCCGTATAATTGTTAATCACTCGCTCCATTCTCAGAAACACACAAAAGAAAGAATCATTGAGGCCCCTTTTAGTGAATCTGTGCAAGCAAACTAGACTTTACAGGATAGGACCCTGACATTTGGAATCAATGTCAGATCATTCAGAAAGATAACCCAATCTCTTTACAGTCCAAAGAAAGCAGCACTTAACAGTACATGATGGTTTCACTTGGGTGGGGAAAAATCACCCACCTGCAGTACCAAGAAAGCAGCATGGGAACGGTCTCGAAAATGGTGCCTACAGGAACTCCAGCCTATTTCTACAAGAGTCGCCACGGTGCAACAATTATGTTTATGGGACTGAAGGGAAAGATAGCAGAGGGGAGGAGAGATATCCAGCACATGAAGAAATTAAGAAAGAAAGGAAAGGAGGGATTTACTTACTAAACAGAACCAAAGGGAAAGAGGTGAGATTGGATTACTCAAGATTTAAGCATTGTTTAAAATGAGATCCAACTAAATTCCAATGACAACAAACTTCATGAGAGATTGAGGATTTTAGCCACAGGGTGAGAGATGCTTTTTCACTGCTGAAAAGTAAATATAATAAGGGCAACAGGAAAATTTTGAGCAGACATATTCTTAAGCATACAAGGGCACAAAGTCCAGCGTTTTTTGCACCTTGCAGTGACCGTTGCATTCTAGGAACCTGGCAAGAAATTTACACGTGAAGCTCTTCACAGCTGCTGTAAGTACTGCTTGCTAGACTCTGCTTTTTTTCCCCCTGAAATAACTGACTTAACTGCCTAGATGTCCAAGCTCACCACCATGGCACATGGGCACCACTGGGCTGTGCTAGCCACCACCTCTGTCCCTCCCCAAGCTACACTGAGGCCTCCCCTAGGCACCAGGCACTCTGCCAGGCACTTCGCATACTTCACCTCAAATCTTTATGTGAGAGTTATTTTTAATCCACGTTTTCCAGCAAATTCCAACTTACATTTCCCAAGTGCTCACTATACGTTCCTATGAATCAGGGCTCAAAGGTTCCAGCTCTATTTGGCTCCTAAGTCTATGCCTTGTTTAAACAAGTTGCTCTGCTTTCATCATGCAACAATTTAAAAATAATGAACACTTTGAGGTTTACTAAGTGAAAAAGGTTGCCACCAACTAATTGGGAGAAAGGTACCAATAAGGCATTTCCATTTTGCTAAAAATGCCTAAATATTGTACCCCTGGCATATATGAATTTAATCTTAGACTTTCAGGGGAGAATTAGATAATGTACAAATTATACACTGGAACTTGCAAAAAAAAAAAAAAAACTTTTGAACAGCATTAAAAAAAAAAAAAAAAAAGGCTTCCCCAATCCCAACATATGTTTTTACACAAATCTGCATGCTCCAATTAATCTGCTGAACTGCTGGTGTACGGCTGGACCGCCTTAATCATCTTTGTAAGTACAATGTGCAATTTGTGGTCTGATTTCTAGCAAGAAAAGTGCACCTAATTTTGGCTCTCCCCATACTTAAACCTATTTTAGAAAATTAGAATTTAACCATAGCTTTACACAGTTTTAAAAAGAAAAACTGTACGCAGCTGCTGACAGGTCATTGATGTTGTAATACTCTGAGTACCCAAGGAGAGATTTTATAGTATTATCCCAATGAATGGCATAAAAGAGACTTGGATTTTAAAAATTCATCTCCACTTGTCAAACATTATTAGGAAAGGAGGGAAAAAATGGAGATTTCTTGGGATGATCTGACACAGCAGCATGTTTTTCTGGTCCGCCATGTCTGGCTGGCAGAACTCTTTTCTTCTTTAGTGAAGTAAACAACTGTTTAGTACAATGCTATGTTTGGAACAAGGCAAGTTTTATTTTCTTTTTTAAGCCCTTGGCTAAAGAGAACAGTCTTATGGGAAATGGCTATTGTGTTTACTGTTATTTGATGATGAAATGTCATCTGACTAAAATACTTCTGTAATAAATTATTCCATTCAATATAGCCATCAATAGTTCGGCCGGTTTAAAAATGCAATTTGCATTATAATGCATTGAGAAATCCCTGATGAAAAACCCTCGTAGACATTGGTTCATATCAACACACACACAACCGTGATCGCTCGTGCTCTCTCTCTTTTTCTCTCTCCTGGCTTTAAAGGAGTTGTTTGCAACTTAAAATATCACAAAAATTCGAAATCTGAAAATGCCATTACCATTTCACAGCTTAGTACAGAATCATTTTAAAACAAGAACAAATATGCTGAATTATTAGTTCACTTATAGCGCGATGACTGACTAGGAGTGAATAAGTGGTATTAAGATGTAGTTTATATCCATTTTCTTATAAAATGTAAATGGCTGTAAACAGCTACATCATCACATTTTTGCTGATCTAAGAGAATAATCCCATCCACCCACTTTTGGGAGCCAAGCCTCTCCTCGTAGTTTGTTTTTGCCATACCACTAACTTTTTACTGTGGTGTTTATCCTTATATGTATTTGGCTTATAAATTATGGGGGAAGAGAATTACTTTTATTCTGGGAATTTTTCAGTGTCCCTTAAGATCACTGGAGAACATCCTTGAAAAACCAGGGTTGGTAATTATTGGCCTAGTGAAAGAAAACCAGATCCTATTTCTTAATTAGTTTCGTTTTGATCTATGACTACTTCTTGAAGAGGAATTGCTGTTGAAGGAAAAACTGTGTATACTGGCCAATACTCTGCTAACACAAACTGAAAATATTTTCCTCTAAGGAGAAAACCTTCTGAGGAAATAAGAAGCCATTTTTCTAACGAGGAACGCCTCAAGATACTGTTTGGAACATGGATGACACTGAGTATGCCGCCTCCCTCACCAAGTAAAATGCTGCGGAGACACGCGCTATACTGGTCTGCCATTCCCCACAGTGCCTGAGATCTCTGTGAGAACGGGGACTGGATCTTAGGTGTTCTCATGTCCCTAGAGCCAAGCACAGGGCCTGGCACACAGTCTGATGCCCAATAAGTGCTCATGGGTGAAGACACAAAGGAGTAACTGATCTCAATAAAGACTGCTGAGCTGATAATCCAGATTACAGTTCTGTCCAACAAGCCAGTGTTCCCAATCTCATCGTGGCATCACAGCTCTTGGCCTCCAGGCTATATTCTTGAATGTGTACTCCAGCTACTATCTGAACTTTTATAGGGCTAAAATGAATGTTTGTGCTAAATCTCTTGTTACCGTTTTATTTTCAATCATGCAAGAACATGTTTCAGTAGTTTGAAAAGGAATGGATTCAGGATGCAAAATGGGTACCTGCTATTTCTCTAGATGTGTGTGCCATGAACTAATGGTTTATTCTACACCGTAGGAAAAGCACTGGGAATCCAAGCCTGACCCTGACTAATTGGCTGTGTGACCTTGAGTAAGTCTCAGAGACTTTCTGGGCCCTTTTTCCTCATCTCATCTGTAAATGAGAAGGTTGTATTAGATGATCTCTCAGGTCTCTCTTGGCCCTATTATTTTTTAATTCTATTACTATTATTATTTATATTTGCAAAGGTGAGTCCTAGAGTGTGATTTCTAAACAGAACCAAAAAGGAATCTAAAAAAATGGTGTCGCTGCCCACTCAAAAAGAACGATGTGAACTCCCAGTTGTAACATATATCTGAACCCAATGGAATACATGTACTAAGTTTACTAGACTATTTCTTCCTATTCCCATCTAAGATGCTAAAATCAATATGTGAAGGACATGAGGAAATTGTTTATTTACCTTGTAATTATTTAACAATCTTTACTGTCAAGCTAAATCTAGAGGTTTGTACTCATCGGGTAGCATGTGATTCAGGGAGTCTGAATCTTCTGAAACTACAGTCATACCTATGTATCTGCAGGGCATCGGTTCCAGGATCTGCCATGGATACCAGAATCTATGATGCTCAAGTCCCATAGTCAGCCCTCCTTATCTGCAGATTCAACCAACCGCAGATGGTAAACACTGTACCATATTCATTGGAAAAAATCCACCTGGTAAGTGGATCCCCACAGTTCAAACCCCTGCTCTTCAAGGGTCAATTATATAGGCAAAATTTTGCATGTGTGCAAAGTTACACAGGGAGAAAGTTCATAGCTTTAATTAATATTTAACTCAAAATCTTAGGAACCTCAGCCTAAATCATGGTCTAAGGTCATTCACTGCACCCTTGGAGTTGGACCTAGACTGGATTCCTAGCTCATTTGCTTAGTAGTTATCTGACTTTAAGCAGGCCTTGGTTATCTTATGAGTAAAATACAAATAATAACATCTACTCTGAGGATGGCTATAAGGATTAAGAAAAGATATCCACAGAATTAATGTACATAAAACCACTGGTCCAGGGTCCATCTCATAATAAATGCTTAATAAGAAACAAACACATTTTACTTTTTGTCAGAGCAAATGAGGTTAATTATAAGTCTTCAAAGTTGTTCACTGCTGATAATCAAATCAATCTACTTGTCGAAAAGAGGATTCCTTTTCAAAAGCTGTAGAGAGAAGGCCCGGATGGAGGCATGTGTCTAAATACGGTAGTTTGTAAAGAAATCCATCTCTAATAGGAATCTAACTATACTAGTTAATACAATTATACTACAAGTGATTGTAACCATTGGCTAAACCTACAGTTTAAAACAATTTAAAATGCTGTATAATTTTGGTTTACACACATCTAATTTCAAGTAGGTTTCTGAACTCATCCTGGAGAGCTGATGAGATTTTCTGATCCAAGCATTTGTTGGCACGAAGTCACTGAGACCTAACAAGAGGGCTGAATGGGATGGTTTCTGAGGTCCCTTCTAGTTCTAAGACGCTACAATTCTCTTCTCCTGAATGAAAAAATGGACAGTCCCCTTTAAATGACACTGAAACCTCCTAAATTATCTAAATAGTTCCAGGTCCCCTATTGGCACAAGTGATCCCATATCTTGACCCACCGTGTGGTGGAGTGCTTCCATATATAGGAAATCGAGACTCACTCTCCAGTTGGAACCCAGCTCTGGATCAAAGACAGAAAACTTATTTGCATTTTAAAGAAGGAGAGAGAGGGGAATGCTGCGGATACTCAGTACAGTATGACCACAACATAAAGTGAGACTGCCCACCATATGCCACTCAGGAAAGCAGTCTGTTTCACTGGACCACCTTCAGACTACTATATTCAAACTATCTGATGTATCAACTTAGTTGGGTGTTTTCTTAAACCTGTATAGCATCAGGCTTTTCCCCAAAAAGTTCTTTGGGAAAGAGACTGTAATTTCATAGCCTGTTGGACCTGAGTCCCACCGAAGTCTGGTAACCTGGGCACCTTAGCAGGTGCTAAGGTTTGAACTTAGGTCCAACAAACTCCAGAATTACTGGTTCTTTCCATTACACCAGTGGTTCCCAAAACATCAGTGGAGAATACCAGGCAGCTGTATCAGAATCAGCTGGAGAGCCTGATAAAATGTTTTTTCCTAGGTCTCAGACCCAGAGGGTCTGATTTAGTAGGTCTGGAGGAAGTTATATATTAACCAAGTGCTTCCATTAATTCTGATGTGCAGCCAGGTTTAGGAACCACCAGGCTCTCCCTCTGGGCTGCAGTCTCCAGGAAAGGCTTTTTGTAGGAAGTGAGATTTGAACGCTGAAGAAATAAATTGGACTTTACAAGTAGAAGGTGGGTTGTGAGATGGCCTTTGATGAAGGGGTCTGGCATGTGTGTAAGAGAATAAGACAACTGTCCCAGCTAGAGCAGAGGGTCACTGAAGGAGGAGAAAAGCGGGGCATGTATTTAAAACTGAGACAGCAAACAGGTTCACCGTTTGGAGAACTCTAACGGATTGGTAGTGGTTTCCTTGAAGCCCTGTGTTGCGGATTCTGATGAGGGGAGTGGTGGCATACAGCCACATGGTAGACATGCCAAATTTAAATACAGAACTTTATTTTAAAATGACAACATATGGTGTATTTTATAGTCCATCAAGATTGGCTTTGTTTAAATGAATATAAGATAAAAATAAGACGAATAGTAAAATTTAATTATCTCTCCCAAATTTTACTTGGTCCCTACAACTCTGTTTTTAATTATAGCTTCATGACTTTTACCTGAATTCCTCAAGTGCAAATACTTTCTTTTAAAATTTATTTTCATCATATCTTTAGTGCAATGCAGAAAAGGAATCTTAAATATTTATTTCGGCATTTTATATTTTTATTGGTTTTGTAAACCACTGAAATTGTAGAGTGTACGTAGAGTGAGTTGTTTCCATATGCAGTAAATCAACTGAAGGACAGACTATAGGGTACACCATTTACAAAGTGAATCACTACAGCTAAAAATACAAGCTCATCCCCTCCCACCCCTAAAACCTGCCAACATCCAAACAACTACAAAATTACGTGCTAGAGAGATGTGCACTATATTCCAAGACAAATATATACAAATTAAGCTGGAAAACCTCAAGGTGTTATTGATTAATTCTAAGAAACATTTCACAATCAAGTCTCATAGATACTATTTCTCTATAAGTTCAAGGAGGGGAAGAAAATGACTGCAGAGGATATGAATGTGGAAAGGAGCCTTATGCAGAAAGGAGCCTTACTGGAGTATTTTAAAGATAAAACATAAGGAAAAGTTGGTAGCTGGGGGTAAAAAGACAAACGACAACAAAAAGGGGTTTTAGGCTCCGTGAAACACTGTTGGGGTAAACGGCCTCTATCCCTCTCTCCACTTCCTTGGGCTGTACCCCCAATCTGACATCTGTGGGGGTCAGCAGCCTCAGAACATCCTAACAGCAGTGGGTGAGAGGCAGGAGAAAGCTGATTGTGATGAAACCAACAATGCAGGAAATCTATACATGAAGGTGATGCAGGTCTTACAATCAGTCCAAGTCAGGCTTGGGGTAACTTGGTATTTGGTATTCAGGATTTGTTCTGCAGCATGCGGAATGAACGCTGCATTTTCTCCACAAGGGGCTGGAACATTCTAAAATCAAGCATGTGAAGACCCAGAAGGAATTATTCAGAGGCCTCTAGTTCCAATGCTAACTCCCCAGTAGAATTAATTGGATCATCAGCCATACATTTCCAATCACCTTAAAATATCTTAAAACTTAGACTCAATGTCTAGGACAGAGCCTGGCGCACAGTAGGAGCTCAATAAATGTTTTCGGAATGTTGATCAGATGTCTGAAAAGTTGATAGTGTGTGGCCTTGATAGCTAGACACTGGCAACCCTTAAATACAAAATAGGTTTCCGAAAAACCAGGGTAAAAGGGGGATTGCACCATTATTTTCCAATCAATCTGGCAATCAACAAAGAGTAGCTCAAAAAGGGCTGCCCAACATTAGATGATCGGAAGTGAGGAAGTGAGTTTGGTAGGTTGTGAAGGTGCAGGGATTTGTTTAGAAACTGAGAAAATTATAAAAATAATTTGAGCACATATATTTCTTTCTTCCCCCGTCACTGATTTTGGCCTCAATTATGAAAATATCTGTATTCTATTCACACTGAGGCCTCAGTAAATGTTACTGATTGACCTATCAAATACATATTCAGTAAATTAAGTGCCGTAAAAAATGTGCCTATGGACAAAAATCAAGATAATGATGGTTCCTGCTGATATGTAGTTATTTCTAAGGTAAATATAAAATTCAGAATAACCTTTAAAATGATACAACCTCAAGATCAGAAATTTGGCAGTATCAAGATAAAAATAACAGTTTTTGAAATTCTAAGTTTATAAATGTAATAGGAAATTAAAAAAATTATTCATAATGAAAGTGAACTGACAAAACACTTCATGTTTTAGAAGAGGTTCAGAATGGCTCTAAGATTTAGATCACACATAAATGAGGAAAAGAAGAGATCACTATGTTGGGGTGACTCTCAACCACTTTCAATATAATTGAAACGAGCTCATTTTATCTTTCTTTTATTTCTCGTAAAAGCCCTTCACTGCCTTTCCTCTCTTTGAACCTGCATTCTGGGCTGGGGTTCTATACATCTCACATGAAATGAGTTTACTTAACTGAATAAACAGACTGCAGAAACAATGTCATGACAAGAAAAGCAATCCTTTTAACATGAAGAATAATTTTATCTTGAAGTCCACAATGTACAATTACATATGACCTTGTACTAGCACAGGACAGGGATACTGATGCAGAAGAATTTAGAAAGTCCCAAGAGGGGAGGGACATTTCACCCCTGACCCCTACCCAAGCCCTGGTGCCTAGAACAAAGTACACACTCAATAAGGAGTTAGTGACTACATGAAAGAACAAGGAGATCTGGGTCCCTTCTAGTGGATTCAGACCATTCCCCATGCCCAGTCTCATCACTACCACTGTTGCCCCAGGAATTTATCCAACAGAGACCTAGGGGACAATGGATGACCCTGGCAGACCTATATCTGTGAGGGAAGACTGCCCAGCAGTCAAAGGCATCAAAGTCTCCCCAGGAGAAAGTGAATCAACAGAACCATAAAAACCTATTCTAAACAGTATTATTCAATGTGTCTCATTAGAAGTTTAGTGAAAACTTCATAGAGAATTAAACAATGCATTCTGAAGAAATGAAATAACAGTTCAAAGTAATATTTAAGCCAAATAAATACTTAGGGGAATTAAAAAAAATCAAACTTATAAAAGTAGTTTACAGCTCCTTCCACATATGGGTTTTCATGATCTGGATCTATCTATTCATTGATAGAACAGCTCTAGTCTAAATCTAAATGAATGAACAAATAAATATGTAGATAAAGCTAAATAGAAACCAAAGGCAATGATTAAATTCCTATAAAAACTGAAAGGGATGTAAAATTATAAAGTAGTTTTCTATAAATGTCAAAATACCATACTTACAAAATCTGGAAAACAGATAAAATGCTTACGTGTTGTTGGTTAAACCCGGTAGTAGATGAAATTAGAAGAAGCTGCATGCTACACTCCATTGTTATTGGACCAAGACTTTGGCAGAATTACATTCACCTTTTCATTTGAAAATAAAGATACATCAAAACTCTTGAGTTGAAAGGTTAAGTGTACTCTCTGTGTAGTTGATAAATGTAGACCTAATCTAATCAGGGGCCATCACAGGCACCGCTGCCCTGACCCAGGCTTCTGGTTTCCATGAGGGGAAGATCTAACCAAGATGTAGGCTCTCGGCCTTTGACCTACTCGAGACCTGGTCCAAGCCAGCCGAGAGCTCTGCTTAACAGCCAGGGAACTCTCGGTTCAAATCAGGACCATGTGCATTTCGCAAATACACCACATGGCTCTGAAATGAAAATGCAACATGATCAAGTGCTTGGGGATATTTTAACAACTAGGCGAGAGATTACAGCTAGATAAAACTGGGCTTTCAGGTCACTCTGGCTCATTCATGTGTCTCCCCGGTTCTATGGACTAGACAAATTTAATTTTATTGTATTTCTTAAGAATTTGCTAGAAAAACAAAAGTTTGGTAAGTTGTTTCATGCTTGATTGATCTTGGGGAAATGGGGATGTTGTAAGGTTTCTCTGCGACATGTGTCACCTATTAGATAGTTAGCTTTTTCTATTTCCAACTGAGCCAAACCAAATTAATTAGAAAGCGGTTTGAATTACAAGCAAAATACGACGAAAAGTAATAAAAACAGAAAATGACATTTAGGTCATTAATAATATTCCTGAGGTAATTCGGCATTGATTTTTCTTGTTTTCTATGATAAAGAGCTTCACAAGTTGTCAAGCTGACAGGTTAACCCCAGTTGTTACAGTAGTAACAATGGCAGGCATCAAGAACACAAATTTAATAATGGGGTAGATTTATTTTCTTTTTGGTTCTCACTTTGTTTCTCCTGGAAATCAGTACTAGGAGTGTAAGATGGCCTGAGCTACCATGAACCTGAGGAAGTCTACAAATCCCACACTTCTTGTAAGATTCAAACGGACGACAAACATTATCAACAAAATTCAAATCAAAGCAGGTATCAGAGATTCAGATGAAATAGAGAAAAACAACTCCCAATAGTACGTTAGTGTCTTCTTTTTTAATAAGGAAAAACATGGATTGTGACAATCTTTGCAAAAAAGCCCTTTTTACTCTTCAGAGTAAAACTTGTATTTTTTTGCTATGGGAGAAGTTAAATCTTTGGCTCAATTTTATCTTAGAATGTTTAAGGTCCATGAAAATCAATGTTTTGAATTACTTTTAAAATTTCAGTATAGGAAAAACCCATGATGCAAAGACTATCCCTACAAATAGCTAAACTTTTTAATTGGGGGAAAAAACCCAGAGAAAGTAGAGGTTTTATTTTACTTATATGATCTCTAGTTTGTTAGCCCTTGTGAAGTATTCGAGGACCAGGGTGACCCTTCATCTAAATCCCTATGGCTATCATTGTCAGAGAAGCTGAAAGGGCACTTATCAAACACCAAAAACACATCTGGGATTTGGTTTTTTGTTTGTTTGTTATGTTTTTGGTCTGAATCCTGAAATCAGCAGGAAGAGTCAGGAGCTTCTTGATTCTAAGTCTTCCCTGAAGACTAGCAGATGAAATATACATGTAATTACAAGGCAGGAGAGAACAAACCATTGACATTATCAATATAATGCTACTATGTTCATTTCTTTGTAATAGTACTACATTCTGGGTTTGATAGGCTTATCTTTCCTACCTAAGGAATCAATCTACTCTTTAAAACAATGTCTTCAAATAACTGACTTCCTCTTAGAACCCAATCATTTTGGAATTTGGAGGTATAATTAAACAGATGTCATCAGAGCATGGTACTCCCAGGATTTAGGGAGAAGATTGGAAAAGCCACCCTCTGAGAGTGAAGCTAGAGAAATCAACATACAGTAGACTCTAGTATCCCTTCAACATATGTGTATCAGGGTCACACTGTGCCAGGCTTAGGGCTGGGCACAGGGATGCAATGGTGGTTGGTTCCTGAGATAAATGTCATTGCTTGTCAGCGTAATTCAAACCAAGAGAATAGCTAGAAAATGGGCTATCCCTGTGGCTAGGCTATTGCTCTAGATCAAGGTAGGTCCCCAGGGAGGTAAATCTGGAATTTAATAATGTAAAAAAACTACTGGTACACAATCCATTGCCTGAAACCCTTGAGCTAGATGGCTTTGAGAACTAAATTTACCAGATTTAGAAATTTATAAATATCATATATTATGTCATACCCATAGTGGAGAACAAAGCAGTACTTTGTAATCAAACATATTAATATTTCTGAAGCAAAACATGACTATTTGGACCAGGTGAAATAAGTAGTACCTAAATAGCCTTACATGAGTTCAAATCAGGTTTTACTGGAAATAGGTTCTGGTTCCACCTTACTAAAAAAAATTACAGTTTTGAGAACCTTTTGGAATTCCAGAATGGCAGACAAGGGACTGTATAGCCTACTTGAAAATATGATATGTTACCAATAGGGTAACTGTTAATATAGAATCTAGGAAAAGAAGCCAAAGAATCTCCAGTTCTGTCCTGGAAATAAAGTACTTCCGGTCTGTAGAGCGAAAGCAGCTAGTCAGGCTCTCCTTAGAGCAGTGGCTCTCTGACCTTACTGGGCACTGGAATCAGCTGGGAAGCTTTACAAATCCATGCCCAGGCCACACCCTAAGCCACACAACTCAGAATCTCCAGGGTGAGAGCAGATATGTGTGTGTGTGTGTATGAATGTACCCATGTATGTACGTAGGTATGCATTATTATTTTACTTTTCCAACTGGGCTATCAAATAAAAACAATAAGGAATATAAAATGCAAAGATATCAACTAAGTACCACCCAGAACAACATAGAGAACACCCCAGGTTTCTTTCTCAGTCCTTATCACCCCCATGTCCTCCCCAGAGGCAACTGCTACTGTGACTCCTGATCACCAGCGATAAGTCTCAGCTGGCAGTATTCTGTAATCCTGGTTCTCAGACTGGGCTGCTCCTTGGCAACAAGTGGAGAGTCTTAACCAGCACTGGGTCCACCCCAGAGATGCTGATTTACCTGTCTAGGCAGCAGCACTTTGATAGCTACCAGGTGATTCTAATGTGGCAAATTCTTAAACACAAAACCATCAAAAATAATCAAAAAGAGGTTGCCTTTTGCAGGGAGTTAAGGCTGAATTTCCTTTTCTTCCTCTCTCTCCCTCCCTCCTTCTCATTCTCTCCCTCTTTAAAATTTTTCTTCCTTCCTTTTTTTCTAATCAAACCACAATTGCTACTATAGATATCAGAAGCAGCTTAAGTTCCATCTAATAAATCCCCTATTTCTTTCCCTTTTTATTTTTCAGGAAGAAATAATTTTTAAAAAAGGATATGAAGAGGGAAAGATGAGAGAAACAGAAAAGAAAATAAAACAAGCTAACTGGGGAAGAGATGCAAAGGCTTGAAGGGGAGAAAAGATCAAGGGAAAAGAGATGGGGAGAGAAAAAGAAAACGGGTTCTTTCTCAACATAGTTTATTTCACCCTGTATGTTCACCTTATAAGGACCCAATAGGACAAAAAGAGCTTTTAAAAATTGTTGGTGGTACCCTGGTATATCAGTAACATAATTTACGCCATAGTTTCTTAGCCCTCATAGCAATGAACACCTTCCCCAGGGCTCTTTGTGTTCTTGGGGGCTGGGTTCCTAAGTCAGACAGCTGGGCCCTTCAAGCAATAACCTTGAGAAAGCTACTTAATTAACCATTTTTAGCCTCATGTTTCATCATCCGTAAAATGAAGATAATAGTACATACCTGTGCTGGTGAAATGCTATATGTCAACCTGGCTAGGCTATGATGCCCAGTTCTTTAATGGAACACGAATCCAGGTGTTGCTGTGAAGGTACTTTGCCGATGTGATTACATCTACAGTCAGTTAACTTTAAGCAGAGCAGATTACCCTCTATAATGGGGGTGGGCCTCACGCAATCAGTTGAAGGCTTTAAGAGCAAAAACTGAGGTTTGCCAGTAAAGGAATTCTTCCTCCAGACTGTCACATAGAAATCCTGTCTGAGTTTCTAGGCAGCTGGCCTGCTCTACAGATTTCAGACTCAAGACTGCAATCTTGACTCTTGACCGAGTTTCCAGCCTGTGGTCCCGCCCAATGAGTCTCAGAGTTGCCAGTCCCCACAACTGCCTGAGTCAGTTCCTTAAAATAAATCTCTAACTATATGTACAAATATAGCTTATTGGTTTTGTTTCTCTGGAGAACCCTACGTGAAGAGGTAACAGATGTAATGTGCTAACCTAATGTCAACGTTAGCTACGATTTTTAGGGTAGTGTGGGGCTTATTACGGCTTATCTCTCCTGCTGTGACCAGAAGGCTCTGGGATGATCCGTAACTACGCACTTTGGATATAATCTCTCTCTCTCTCCCCTCTATCCTTTGTAAACTTTTCCATAATAGGTGTCAGGCCACTTCTAATTCACTATAACACAGGCCCAGAACATAATTCTAGCTAAAACAACAATCTGGGCACTAGTGACGCATAGTTGAGTTCAGGAAACTCCTTTGTTCCAGACTCTGGGTGCTTCCCCCTTGGCTGCCACGGATACCTTTATTCTTTTCTCCTCCTTTTTGCTTCCCGCCCTCAGCCCTGGACCATAATCTGGGTTCTGCTTGGTCTATTTCCCCGGGGCCCGGCCATCTCCATCACGGGAGTCAACAGGATGGCGGCTCCAGTTCACCCATCACTCTGACCACTGGCTGAAGTCGCTGATATAAATATTCTCGTAGCCCCTTGCAGCAAACGCGTTTGTCATGCCAACATGGGGAACTGGGGAAGAAACAGCTTGATGTAGCTCTGACTGGGCTTCTCAAATGAAACTTCTTTGTCAGTCCTCAGAAGGGCTAGTCAGAGGGAAGAGGTTGGAAGGGGACAGCCACATTTGGGAAGGGGAAGATGACTCTGAGAGCTAGAATCTAGCTCACATTTTCCCCAAATAGTCTGAAAAGGCGGCCCACTGGGTGGAAGGCTCTGCCTGTGTACCAACTGTTACTACTGGATAACTTAGCCCAACTCCCTTATTCACCAAATTAAGCCAGTGAGTCCCAGAGAAGAGTTCTGGTTAAGGCAGCAATTACATTGGTGCTACGACTTGGACCAAAGGCCAGGCCTCTCAGTTTAGAGTCCAGTGCTTTCTTCCATCATACTGCATGGCCATTCACAGCTCAGGTACTAGGTGGAGAAACAGGACTGAAGAACTGTCTCCTTTACCATGAAACTACTACCAATCACTCAGGCCCATACCCTCTAGCTTTCTCTGGCTGCCCATGAAGTTTCAAGCCCTGGATGTGGGGCTCACGGCGGGTCGGGGGTGGGAGGCAGCAAGGGTAGCTCACAGGAGCTGGGCCAGCGGTTAGCACTTGCGGTGAGTGCAGGATATAAGGAGTTACAAACACTCATCTCTTCTTTAGGTGGTTTCCCACAAAGAAACGGGACTGATGGTTACAACTTCTCAGGCCTTCCAAATTCCTAATAATGATGATTTAAAATGAGGAAGTCGCTCCTCGGTGCAAGGCAAATGAGAAGCACCTATGTGACCAGTCTCTTCTTACAAGTCACCCCGCAGTGCTTTCCTTACTGTCTGCATTTCCCCTGCAGCAACACACTTGAATTTGAGGTCTGTGCTACATGGCTCACAAAAGGCTAAGACCTAATAACAAAGGGCATGTGGAGACGATATTTTAGGAGATGTCAAAGTCCTCATTGCTGAATTTAATGAAAGTGGAGTTCTGAAGGGTAAGGGTCCAATTACTGTGTGAAACTTTCCAGGTGGCTTTGCTTCAGTGACCTGAACAGGTAGGAGCAAGGAGACCACCTGCTTCTCTGTTTGTACAGTGACTAATACATGTATAAACACTTAATAAACATTTAACTGTGGCAATGCTCTTAAAATAGTTCTTTCAATTTGTTATTCCGAACAAATTGCTGAGTTGTAACACATTTGGAGTGGACCTTTTCCAAGATTCAGAGTGAGCTCTGAGAATTAAAAATAAAGATCCATTTTCTGGTGTTGGGGAAACTGGAAATCCAGATGCAAAAGAATGCAATGAGACACTTATCCTATACCATATACAAGAAAAATCAACTCAAATGGATTTTAGACTTGAACATAAGACATGACACTGTAAAACTCCTCAAAGAAAACATAGGGCAAAGCTTCTTGACATTGGTCCGGGCAATGATTTCTTGGATATTTAACCAAAACCACGGGCAACAAAAGTAAGAGTAGACAAGTGGGACTACATTAAAGTAAAAAGCTGCTGCCCAGTAAAGGAAACAATCAACAGAATAAAAAGGCAACCTATAGGGGCTTCCCTGGTGGCGCAGTGGTTGAGAGTCCGCCTGCCGATGGAGGGGACACGGGTTCGTGCCCCGGTCCGGGAAGATCGCACATGCCGCGGAGCCATGGCCGCTGAGCCTGCGCGTCCGGAGCCTGTGCTCCGCAACGGGAGAGGCCACAACAGTGAGAGGCCCGCGTACCGCAAAAAAAAAAAAAAAAGGCAACCTATAGAATGGGAGAAAATATTTGCAAATCATATATCTTGGGTTAAAGCCAAAATATATAAGGAACTCCTACAACTCAATAGTAAACAAATAAATGACCCAATTAAAAAAATGGGCAAAGAACTTGAATAGATATGTCTCCAAAGAAGACATACAAATGGCTAAAGGGTCCATAAAAAGGTGCTCAACACCGATAATCATCAGGGAAACGCAAATCAAAACCACAATGAGATATCACTTCCCACCTGTTAGGATGGCTGCTATGAAAAAAAGAAGTGTTGGCAAGGACATGGAGAAACTGGAACCCTTGTACACTGTTGGTGGAAATGTAAATTGGTACAGTTGCTATGTAAAACAGTGTGGAGGTTCCTCAAAAAATTAAAAATAGAACCACCATATGATCCAGCAATCCTGCTTCTGGGTACAAAGAATTGAAATCAGGATCCGAAAAAGAAATTTGCACTCCCATGTTTGTAGCAGCATTATTCACAATAGCCAGGATACAGAAACAACCTAAATGTCCATCTATGGATGAATGAATAAAGAAAATGTTGTATATACAAACAGAGGAACGAATAGTATTCGGCCCTAGAAATGAAGGAAATCCTGTCATAGGCCACAACATGGATGAACCTTCAGAACATTATGCTAAGTGAAATACGTCAGACCCAGATGGACAAATACTACATGATTCCTCTTATATGAGGTTTCTAAAATAGTCAACTTCATAGAGGCAGAGAAAAGAATGGTGGTCACCAGCGGCTGAGGCAGGGAGACATGGGGAGTAGTTGTTCAATGGGCATAAAGTTTCATTTATGCAAGACGAATCACTTCTAGAAATCTGCTGCACAACATTGCGCCTATCGTCAACAACACTGTACTGTGCACTGAAAAATGTGTTAAGAGGGTAGATCTCATGCTAAGCGCTCTCACTGCAGAACAAACAAACAACAACAAAAAAAGCAGTAGGACACGAGGAGACTTCTGGAAGTGATGGATATGTAGTAATGGTTTCAAGGGGGCTTGCTTACGTACAAAATGATAAATTTGTATATGTTAAATGTGTGTATTTTGGGGTATATCAATTATACCTCAACAAAGCGGTTTAAAATGCCCATTTTCAAATCTTATAATTTGGGAAAAAATACAGAATTTAAAATTCCTTGTAATGATCAAGTAACATAAAGTTAGATGCATTTAACCATAATCCATTTACTCTCATATGGCCTCTGAAGATGCGAGAAAAACACTGTCAGCAGAGTTAGAAGTCCCGATTCAAGCTTTGGCTCTGATAATGTTTTTCAACACAAACTCTCTTGGTATAGAACTAATTCTTTTCCCACATCTCACCTACCATATTGGTTAGAATTAGATTCTGCTGCAAATCAAAGAAAAATCATAATATTGGTAGCTTAAACAAGATAGAAGTGCATTTCTCCGTTATGTAAATTCAACTCAAAGGGAGGCAGTCCTAGGCTGGCATGGTGACTGCACAGCCAGCAGGGACCTGGACTCCCACTACCTTATTGCTCTTTTCAACAATATCATTTTCTCTTAGGGCCCAAGAGCCCAAGATGGCTACCAAGCACCAACCATCAGGCCCACATTCCTCTCAGCAGGAAGGAGGAAGTGGCGAAGAAGGGCCCTTTCTTCAAGGGCATTTCTTCAGCATTGCACAGGATACTTCTACTTATGTTCCACTGCCCAGAAATTAACCGCATGGGTACATCTTGCTGCATGGGGAGCTAGAGTTTTTATTTTGGGTGATGATATATCCAGCCCAAACCAGGGATTTCTTTATTTAAATAAGCAAGGAGAAACAGTTACCAGGGGAAAGCTAGCAGTTTCTAAGTTGGGCTAGATTTAATGAGAATGAACATTTTACAGAAGGGAAAGCTTGTTCTGATGCCTGTGGAAGCTTGGGGTGAGGGTAGGCACAGGGAATGAGTAAACACAAAGATTTTATGAAACAGAATAAATGCATAATTTTTACAGTGCAACACGTTACCTTTTCTTGCCAGTTAAATACCTTGAAGAACTCAATCAAAGCTCTGAGGACTAGATGGTAGAAAACAAATGCACATGTACAAGCTACCTTTGTTTACCTGTGTTTATATGTTACTAGACAACTGGATAAATGAGTTGTTTGGCACCATGAAAACAGTTCTTTTAATTGAATATTACAAGGAAAAAAACCAGAATTATCACTGAAAGTCACATCATGGCGCATAAAATACAGGTGCTTCAGCTTTCTGCATTTATACAGAGCACATGTCAGCATGACAAATCATGAGAGGAAGAAAATAAAAATGCTGATTGGGGCTTAGTCCACAATGGACTTCTGAACTGGCTTGTTGGCTTTGCTAACTTATCAACATCAGGTAACCAGCTTACAAAATGGACACTTCACTCTGTGTGTTCAGTCAAGCTGATTCCCTCCTCCAACCCCAATCTTTTTTTTGTTTGTTAGTTTTTTGCAAGTCTGAGTGGACAGATTGAGTTATTGGCATGATTTCTTGAACTTGGGAGTTGTTTTGGTGCACATACAGAGAACGGACACCTGAAGTCACTAGACCTACACAGGATGCCCCTGAACAGTCCCTATGTTTATAGTGCTTTTGCTACCACCTCCCTTCAGTACTCTTTACCACCTAGCAGTCACAGCTGCTGCAAGGAGTAGCTAGTTAACAGACAACCTGATTTTGGGTGGAGCCAGCAGCTCATTCTTGGCCTGAAGTTGAGTTGATCTTTACACAGAGCACACAGACTTACAAGGGAGGAGGGGACTCCAACAAGACTTGACACCACCTCCAAGCTCCTTAAGCCAAATGGGGAGGGGAAAATGAGGCTCCCTGGCCAAAGGGGGTTGTGGGTGTGATTTCTCACCACCACGTAGAAGGATAAGTGCATCTGGTGGCAGAGAGGTGGGGACGTGGTGACATCTTTAGGTCCCCCAAAGAAACTGGATCCTATGTTGTCTGGGCAGTCAGGGGAGGCCCTAAACTTGATCAGGTGCAGGAAGAGTATCATGGCCGTCCTAGGGAGCCCTCCTGTTTTATGAAGCCAAGTGAGTGTAATCTTGACTCTTATCAAGTGTGGCCAGCAATTATGGGGCAAGGCTGCGTAAGCAAGTCATCTACAACTCACTTAATGAAACTGCTGGATACATCAGCCAGCTTTATAAATAAATGTTAAAGGCCTTAACGACTTTAAAGAACACTCAAGTGACCAAAGAAGATCTTGTTAGAAGGCGGTTAGCACCAGAGAAGCTCACTGCCGCAGGAAGAAGTTTTTTGCAGGCATCTCTCACAAAGAAAGGACCTGCTTGTAAACAAAAGAAAAAGTTGCAAGTTTAAAAGACAGGAGAATTGAGAAATGCAGGGAAAAAAAAGAAGCAATGAAGACATGAACAGAGATGCTTAACCACAAGGGCAGCCTTCCTGCCAAGTGTAGCTTGTTCAGTGGACCCTAAGCTGTCAAATCCTTCCATTCAAGGAGTCTGACCATTTCTGATTTACTCTCTAGATAGGAGATATGAAACTCAGGTTGGGCCTGTTAACTATAACACCTACAGAATCTAAAAGTGCCTGTGATGGCTGGGACAGACTCTGGGGCCAGCCTGTGAACCTAAGACCGTGTATAACACCATTTCTATATACAAGGAACTCCAAGTTCACTACTGCTATATGAGCCATAAGATTTTTATTTTTGATCCATAAGATTTATTAGCAACACTCATTGGCTATTGGTGGCAGTCTCTGTTTTATTTTTTGTTTCTTTCCCAATGAGAATATGGGCCTTTTCAAGAAAATATAACAAAATCTTACATATCCAATATGCAGCAGTAGCAGTTAATATCATGGAAAATTCTTCATCCTTTTTCCTACACAGTAAGATGTAAACAGGAAAAGTAAACAGGCTTTAGAAGATGCATCGCTGGCTGCATGAAAGCAGGACTGTGAGAATGATGTTGAAGTGCCTTCGTTCCAGGCATCACGAAGGGATGGGGCTGCCCATGAGAGCATCTTCCCGCGTCAGTGCGGTGCGACTTCGGGAAACTTCCCTCCCTGACTCTCTGACAGAGTCTCCTTGAAGTGCAGTAATGAAAGCATTTCCCTCGAATTCGTTTCTTTTCTGGCTTGTGGCAGCAAAGAAGAAAGACCATATCATCTGCTGGCTGATGAAAACTTGAATAGCTGTACACTGTCACCAGATCATTTGGAGGAAAAATGATAAATGCCCTGAAGAAAGCCCTGGGATGCTATATGTAAAACTGAGGTAAGAAGAGCCAATAAGGTCTGTGACAACATTAAGCTAGTTACTAGCAATGAAGCAATTATATGCGCGACTGAAACAATCTATAATGACAGCTATAACAAAGGCACAGGAAAGAGGGCAGGAGACCACTTGGAATAATCTGAAATATCCAGTGTCCTGAGAGGAGAGAAGTGTGACCTATTCCAGAGCTTGAGGGTCAGAAAGATCTGGAATTATAAACGGAGACTGAAGGTACTGTATCACACAACTTTCTAATTATAAGTGCCTTAGCTCTGGTGAAGGCATACCTTATAAAATGACTGCTGGCAAGGAGTCACAAAGGGAAATAACTACAAGCACACGGAATAGAAACAAGAGGAAGGAAAGTAACTAAAAAACAAGAGCAGAAAAATTATCTCAAAAGTGATGACACCTAACTGGGGCCAGGGTTCTGAGAAATGGGCATACCCATGCACTACTTGGGGGAGAAGAAATTGCTACCCTCTTTCTGTGACAGGCTGGTTAGGAATACGTATCATCAACTTTAAGATTCCACGGTCCCTTTGAGTTGGGAGCTCTATTATTTGGATATTATCCTAAAAAAAAATTTATGAATGTGAAAAGTGATTTAATGAAGAGTTAATAATAATGATAATAATAACAACTAGCATTTATTGGGGGCTTACTATTTCCCTCACAGAAAGGAAAGCTTGTTCTGGATGCCAATGGAGGCCTTAGTTGGGAATGGAGGTGGGAAATGAATAAACACTTAAAGATTCTAAGTAACAGATAAATGCACAATTTTTACAGCACAACATATGACCTTTCTTTGCCTGTGAAATAACTTTAGAGATCATCAAAAGCTCTGAAGACTACATAGCAGAAAACAAATGCATATGGACAAGTTACCTTTGCTTGTATCTGCTTATATGTTACTAGACAACTGGATAAATGAGTCATTTGGCATCATGGAAATGGCTCTTTTAATTGCACATTAAAAGGAGCAATCAAAATGATCACTAAACATCACATCAAGGTGCAGAAAATGCTGGTGCCATAGCTTTATCCATTTATAAGAGAGCAGATCTCAAGACAGAAGAAGATAAAAACGTTGACTGAGGCTATTGTGTTTTCTATATCTTAACTCATTTCATTGTGAGGATGTTCATCACAGTGTTGTTTATATTGCCCTCTTAAGTACCCATTACAGACAACCGGCTAAAGAAATTATGATATTTCTATATAATGCAAGCACTAGGAATCTATTACAAAGGGTCATGTAGAACTATATTTATAGATGTGAAAAAACAATCTCAATATCCTGTGAACATATGAGTATATAATAGTATATATAATATAATTCCATTTTTGTTAAACTGTTAATAATGTGTACAAATTGGTATTATGATGTTTTATGTTCTTTTCTACTTATTTGGAATTTTTAGATTTTTAGAATTAAACATGTATTATTACAAAAAAAGAAGCATAATTTTTTCAAATGATGAGTATGCTTATAGAAATAAAAAAACTTTCTTCCACAAACAGAAGGAAATATTTAGCAAATGTTTGTGAGGAACATAAAGAATATCTCCAAAGTGGAGCTAATTTGAAAAAGACATCCCAAATATGGACTTGAAATTCTAGAAAGGAGAATTCCTAGCAGCAGATAGCATCTTACAGAAAGGACACACCTTGGGCCACAACATGGGCCACAACATGGCCACAACATAGGCCACAACATGGGCCATTTTAAGCCAAATTCTACCTCTGTGCACTTGTGAACACAGACACAGAGGGTAAAAGGTACCTCTCTTCTGCCTCTCTTCTGCAGCCCCTTGCATAAGAGCTTACTCTTTGCCCCTGATGTCCCTAAGCCCATTGCTGGGGCCCCTGCACTCCTGCCTGGGTCTTGTTGTGGTGGAATGCTTATTCTGCTCTCAAAGAGAGCCCTGAGCAAACACAAAAACCCCTCAAACAACTCAAATACCACTGGAATGAAGTGGATGTGCGGGCAGCCGCTTTTATTGGGCTTAAGGAAAATCCCCCACCCCATCCTTTCTCAGCCCTGAACGAATGCAAAAACGAAAACAATCTTTATGGGTACTTCCTCTTGGTGGGTTTCTAATGCTTCTGAACTGATGGTTAGGGCATTTGGCAATCCGTTTAGTTAGGCTTAACAATATTCAAGAAACTGTGTGTTTTACGTTATGCTGAGAAATTTAACAGTATATTAAGACAATTGTACGACACTTAGAAAAAAACTTTTTTCCACATGAAGGTAAACACGTACAAATAACACAGTATAAATGAGTGTACAGAATGCACATTTTCTTCTTTAGATGACTTTAAAAAGGCATATTCCATGGTTTAAATGCTTCGAAATCTTCACAAGAAGAATCCTATTAAACACAAAGGTGATCTATTCCTTACGTGAAGGGTACTGACGCCTTTACAAGGAACTGAAGGGGAAGAAAAACTGCTGCAAGTGCATAATATATATCAAATGGTATAAGGACAGCCTAACTTGTACATGCATACAAATCATGCAATTAATTTTTACATTAATTTGATCAACATGTCTTTCCTCACGTTATCAAAGAGGACACAGGCAGAGAGGCAAGGTGCCCTGTCCAGTTCAGACACTTGCTTTTCTAGAATGTAGAGACTGTCCCTAATAAAACAAAACCTGGAAACTCAAGACAACCTAGCTGTTGAGATATCACTTCACTGTTTAACACTTCAGCCGACTAGAACATCTTAGGGTCAGAAGCTACTAGCAGCTTTGGAGATATGGCGTACAGGGGAAAGTGTTAATCCTGGTGCACCAGTTTTCTGGCCTTTTATGAGATTAGCTTTCTATTGCTTAATAAAATCAGAGGAGAAGGTGCTGCTAGTGGTCTATTAGCAGTAGTATAGTATTTTTTTTTAATTCAGTTAAATTTTATTTTTTATTTTTATTTATTTATTTATTTATTTTTGCAGTACGCGGGCCTCTCACTGCCGCGGCCTCTCCCGTTGCGGGGCACAGGCTCCGGACGTGCAGGCTCAGCGGCCATGGCTCACGGGCCCAGCCGCTCTGCGGCATGTGGGATCCTCCCGGCCCGGGGCACGAACTCGTGTCCCCTGCATCGGCAGGCGGACTCTCAACCACTGCGCCACCAGGGAAGCCCTAAATTTCATTTTTAACACTACTACAATTACACATGACTTACAGTATATTTCTATTGGGCAGCACTGCTTAGACTATTTTGATGCTGAGTGTGATGGTTAATTTTATGTGTTGGCTTGACTGGCCACGAGGGGCCCAGATTAAACATTATTTCTGGGTGTCCGTGAGAGTGTTTCTAGATGAGATTAGTATTTGAATTGGTGGATTCAGCAAAGTAATGTGGGTGGGCTTCATATAATTGTTGAGGTCCTGGACAGAACAAAAGGTCGAGGAAAGAGGAGTATCTTGTGTCCAACTAGCAGCCAGTAAGAAAGAAGTTCGCTAGGTCTCCACCCAATGACTACCACTCACCTTGGGAGAGTTAACACCATCTTAGTGTCAGGGCTACCATCATCATATTATATGCCTAGATTTTTGTTTACTTATTCTCCAACATGCTAGCGACTGCAACTCACACCATCATTCCATTCCCAGGCCTCCATAAGCCTAACCATTACTACCACCGTGGAAGACAGAGCAGAGGCGTGAGGTGACCCAGCTCTGGTGGGTGCACGTGAAGCATAAGAGGAGTCTAGACCCTCTGAGTGCCGCACGGCCATTATGAAGTAACTGACCTGTAGGAAACTGCTACCATGGTTCACAAATTTATTGTCAGGTTCCAGCCTCTAGCTGTTCTCTGATTGTTCTAAATACTTGACAAACTGAAGCCTTTTCACTTCCTGTTGAAATTGCCTCATCTCCCTGTCAGAGCGCCATGGGGGACTCCATTACTTTTCTGACTTCTCTCCCCTCCTGACAAGTCATTTAGCTGGCTTCTTGTTGTGAAGGCTGTCCATGTCAAATTAGCCGGGGCCCCTATTGTCCTTATTACCACTCGAAAAGCCATCATGAGTAATGCTACGGGGTCCCTCAGTTGTCATCATTTGTCAGAGAGAAAGGGAGTGTGGTTACATATAGCTGACAGGTAATTTCAGTGTCTACAATTACCCCAATTAGTCTTGTCATAAACAATTCGATAAATGCACACCAATACAAACAGATAAACACACCAAGGTCTCTCACTATTAATGCTGTGTAATGGGTAAATCAGTGACATAATGCTGCATTTTATTTATTTATTTTTAAACTATCCTCAGCTGCGAAGCTGGCGCCTGCTACCTGGTCAGCACAAATTGTACTATCTACTTTCATTAGCTCATCATCACAAGAAAATTTGAAAGGCTGTGACAAAATTCATTTAGAGAGAGAGGGAAAAAGCAGATTGTTATAACACCTGCTTTAGGCAAGGATACAACAAAGGTTTTCTTTTTGTCACTTCTGGGCAACTGTGGGCTTCAAAGTTGACTATTTTGTGTTAAAACAGCAACATATGAAATATGATAGGAATGGGAACAGAAAAATTACATCCACACTGAAATTAGGAACATGATTTGAAAGAAAAAAAAAAAAAAGAAACCCTCCTACCAATGTACCACCCAGCAACGATATACTAAAAAAAAGATTGTGGGTTGGTAGTCTCACATATAAGATGATTTCAGTTCTCTCCAACTACTGATTCCCATTTTTTTAAAATGCCACCTTAAAAATAAATATAAGGCTTGCCATGTTCAGTGTCAAAGTTATTTATCTGCTCCAGCATTCACATGGATTTGTTTAACGAAGGTATCAATGGTGCTCCTTGCTAGACTCGGCCTATAGGTGATTAAGACTCAGCAAGGGTGGAACGCTGGCTTGCTCATGACTCTCTAAACGCCAGGGATGGAACCTTTTTTTACACAACACCCTCCAGGAGGACTCTCTAGTCAGACCCTGTACTCAACCCCGAGTGCAACTCCGTGACGTTCCCTCTCGTGATCCACATAAATAGGTGCTCGAGACCCAACATCTGTAGTGTCCACTGCGCCCTGTTTGCTGACCGCAATCTTAAGCGATGGCTGAAAAACCCAACGCAAGGAGATTGTTGGAGGAAATTGCTCTGGGCAACTATTTGTTCAAGCTCAAGATTCTTTTTTTTTTTTTAAACCCACACTAAGCACCCACCAGAAAATAGGACAGGTCTCCCTAATGAGTAATCTATTTTAGCACAGTCTTGTCTAGGCATGACAGTTTACTGAGAGGCTTGAAAAACTCGTAATTACCAGTGTTACAGGGCAATTAATGTATATTACACTGCACTACTCATGGCAGCAACTGTCATTTTCTCAATAAAAATGAGTACTCTTCAGCTAAAGGTGACATTAATTGGGACTTTAATGACTATGCAGAGGAGCTGAAGCCAAATATGAACAAAACAGCGATTCAATGAGCGACTTCAGAAACGAGAAAATTGTACTAAAATGAGATTAATTGCTGTTTAGAAAAAGGAAAGAACCTAAAAAGCTATTAAATTGCAGGGTTTGGGTGCCCGGGTGATGGTTGTGATGTTAATCTTGCATTCTCACAGCAGGCAAATATTCACTAAATTCAGAGCCTTTTGACAGCAGGAAAAATCATGTATGCTTAACTTCAATCCATCAAAAATATATTTCAGCTTTTATCAGTGTTCTAAATACTTCTGCAATTTCAAAAATTACTGCTCCATTCCTTGGCTGTCATCATGCAAATGTGAACACTGTCAATATTGCTATGAAAAATTTCCCAGCTTCAAAAGGCCTACTTCAGTGATAAAGAAAGAAAAACGTGAAGATTAGAATTGCAAAACACACACTACTAATATAACAGAAATCAAACAATAAGAATTTAATGTTTAAGTTGTGGAAACTGCTAAAATAGAAAATGATGGGGTGGGTTTTTTTTTTTTTTTTCGGTAGATAAATCAAAGAAAAATAATTCTGAGATTCTTTCAAGGCTGGTAACTTGATGCTTAATTAATCAACACCAATAATTAGGACAGAATTTTGCATCTTGACTTCAGGTGCTGTAATTGTTAATACTGTTCTCTGTTTCTAAAAGCCTTTATCCTTGCTTCTAGGTTCTTGAAAACAATTATATAATTGCTTTTCTTTATGGCCTTTTCAAATATCATGATGACTGTATATACAAAACACGGCACTTAAACTTTGACGTGTAAGAGGGAGAAAAAGATTTGATAACTCTGAAGTTATATACTCTGTAATTTTAATTTTTTTTTTTTTTTTAAGATAGGCCAGCAATTTAGTAATTCTGTTAAAGAGGGAGTTTTCAAAAAAGTTACTTTTGGCCAGAAATGTAGCATTCCCAATAGTTGCCCCAATAAAAAAAGATTAGGCCTGACTTTATAATACTGTGCATTTTCCTACGGCATAAGCAATTCTGTTTGTTCTGTATTTTAATATTTAAAGAGCCTTCTCATCTACAGTTTAGGTCAGGGCTCAAGACACATAACTCAAGAACCACATCCACTAAATGACAGGGGGAGGTGAAATAGTGTACTTTCCATCTTCAAATCAATGATAAACCCCGTCTCTTCTAAAAATCCAGAAATACAAATCACCTGACCTCCATTATGAAGACGGGTTATTGGCCACTTGTCTGCCAGAATGTACTTATGGGGCCACTGGGGGGACAGGAGGAGGGCGTGGGGAGAGAAACACATGCACATCCATGTGTGTCTGCTCCATGAGGGGATGTTCTAAGTTTTATCTTCCAGCTGTTTCATTCACTAAAAATGCTCTTTCTTGAGTTTTGAATCTTAGCTTGAGCATAATCATCATGGTAAAACAAGTCGCTTCCCAGGTCCTGCATTCCCTAGTTCTACCTGATCCCCCTTGTCCTCCAGTTTTCCCCTTTCTTGTATCTAGACTTTTATGTTAACGGCACAATTCTTACTCAAGAGTTGAACAAATGTCCTTTTTAGTCCTTTTTTTGGGGGGTGAAAAGGGGCCTTTGTTATTCATTGTGCCGTTTCAAAAACTAAGCTTCTCTTATACCTCAAAAACAGCTTTCTTTTAAGGACAAAAAATTCACCAAGCTCCCCCTAAAAGTCTTTTCAGGCAGAGTTCTTAGAGAAGACAGGTGCCTTTGGCTAAATTATCTCTACGGACAAACCATTCACATAAATTTGCTTTTAAAAAAAACTACATGTCAATAGTTTGATTCCATTTTGTCTATGCAAATACCATTGATAAAAATTTCAATGGGACTTCTCAGGGAGTGGAAGAATTCCAAACTAGGTATTGAAACGGGACTCAGGAATAGGATACTAATTCACCAAACTTGCCAAGAATGATCTAACCCAGGAGCCATACAAAGGCAACTGCGAACCATCTACATGATCCCAGATAATCCCTTATACTGTATCTCTCGGATCTCATCTCCATTCTGCAGTTTGACTGCATGAGGCTCCATTTGGGGCTCCAGGTTTTCTACTTGCAAAAAAAAAAAAAAAAAAAACACCAAAAAACAAAAAACCAGGAGCAACTTTGTCATGCTAAATTTGCTGCATGAGAACTCAGCGCTGAGCACTTGGCAGACACACCAGCTCCAGGAATGTTAACGATTGGAATAAACCTTTAAGGAGAGTTCCTAAAATGAATTTATTTGCTACTGTTGTTCAACTGCTGAAATTCTTTACCCCTCACAGTGGCCACAGTGGTGCTTTGAGAAAAGGTGATCACACTGAATCGTGTGAAAGGCTTGTACGAAAAAGCAGGAGGAACTGCTCTCAGCTGAGGCTGAAATTCCACTTTTAACCTCATTATCATTTTGCACCAATATCATAGGTCTCTCTTCCAAAATACTACTCGGTGGATTAAATTTCTTATTCAAGACCCCTGCTAAGATTGAAATGTACCACAATGCCCAACACTCTCACAATTGGCAGACCGTGTTTAAACTGGGAATAGTGACAAGTTACAGGGACTTATCTTTTTAAAAAAATAAAAATAAATTCCAGGAGATTAGTAAGATGCATTTTTAGATACATACCCTCAGAACATTATAAACTCAGTGAGAAGCCAAACTGGAATATCTCAAGTTTGGAAGATGAACAATATTTTGATGTGCCAAGGCTAATACATTATATGTTTCGAGTCTTAGTATTAAGACCTGTAGCAACTGTTTTAAGAGATGAGTAGAAATGAAACAAATGGTAAATGTTTATTCAGTCATACAGTTCTGAAAGAAAACAACTGTTAATTTGCATTCGCTTGGGATCACTTAGCAGACTGCTTTTTAAGAGCTATCACCTCTCAGCAGCCCATAAAAGAGGAAGCTTTCATTCACTCCCCTTCTACCTGCTCCAGCGATATGACATTTAATTTAAATTTATTTTGTACTCACCACTAATATTCAACAAATCAAAAACCACTCCAACATAGGTACTGTTCTCTGTTGGTTAGTTTGTGGTAGAGAAAGTCAGCAGGCTAAACACCTGGGGGTCAATGCAGAGAGATGCAGCCTCAGGGACTCCATCTTCCCATGCAGAAAATTCCAGAATGATAAACTCGAGGTACCTTCTGAGTCATCAAATAAATTATATTTAATATCACTCTAGTGCGATCTGGACAGTTATTCTGCATAAATAAAAGTTTAATGTCCTATATATGTGGGTGACAGAATGTAATAGCTAAATGTAAGGAAATCTTACTGTGGAGAGTAATAGCCTCTGATTTCCCTGTTAATTAACTTTCCCCCCCACTTAAATGATAGGGAAGAAAGAGAAAAGGGTATTTAGTTGGGCCTTGCAGCGGGGGGAGGGCTGTGTAACTCAAGAGAGGTCTGTACAGCCTTTTGCCCTCTAGCAATTCCAGAACAGTCAACATAAGATGGAGTTTCCTGGGGCATCCCCTCGCTCCACCTCGGGATTTTATGAGATTTTGAAAAGCTGACTCGAGCAGGAAGTCAGTTATGGAGAGCTTTCCTGGAAGGCAAGACCAATTAACCTTGGCTAAAAGACAAAAAAAGAAAATCTTGAGTAAAGAGGATGAGGGGACCAAAAAAAAAGGCTCAAAATAAGGTAAATGATTGTAACATCATGGTGCCTGAAGTTAGAAGTGGGACTAAGAAGGTCTACGCAGCTGCACACCAATGACGGTGCGGATGGATGATACGGGGGCCATTAGGAGACGGAGAGTTAGAGCAGGGAGGGAAGGGAGAGATCATCAGATCTCTGCTTCTTCATCAGGGGCCTGCTTGGCTTGAAGGAGTCTTTGTTCCATGAGTCAGCAGAGGAATGGGGAGTAAGAAATGTACTCAACTTCAGAACCTGGATCTCTAGCAAATCAGGGGTACTCTATTCCTAAAGGGAGCACTGCATGAGAAGAAGGCCCAGTAACAAAACCTCTTCATAAGAATAACCCAGATGAAGTAAAAAGTGACTCACCACACAGTATTAGCTTCCAACGTGATTTAAGCCAAAACTTGGTGGCAAAAAGCCACTAAAACACTGCTTTCCAGTATATACACACTTCCCTTTCGAAGGTGCTACTACAGTTGGACACTCAGATTTAAACCCTCCAGGAGCTGTCTAATTCTATTTATTTTTCCTCAAGATTTCTACTCTGGGTCTCAACTTTTTCTATTGCTCGATTCTGTTCCTATTCTACTTCTAGCTGGGGAATACTTGTTTCTCTGCCTGCTTAGCAATGCCTAAAAGGTCATACAAGACAAGAGGATTGAGATGAGAAGCCCTTTCTCCTATACTCTCAAGCTGGAATAGGAATACCTTCTTTCTCTTCCTGGGCTTCATCTTAGGATGTTAAATTTCACTGTTACTCTTGGTGAGGAGAAACCATTCTCTTTACTCACAGTTTTGTACATACATACAATCTCTACCGACACTGAACCACTACACACAACTAGAATGAAGAGGGCTGGCAGTCAGACTCACTTTAGAACTCTCCACCTAGGCGACACTGGGCACCAGTAAAAGAACATCTTCTCCAGGAATACGGAGAGTTTCTTGATGCTGTGATGAACTGAATCTCATCTTAATTCCATGTCTGCCCATTTAAAATCTATTAATGTGCGTATATGCTTTTATCAATAAAAACAGAAGCAATGAAGTTCTTGGTAAAAGCAAACGCAAAGGACGCTTGGTTAACAGTCAAAATATTCATTTTGTGGCTATAGATCTAAGGTTTAAAATATGTAAAACAATCAGAATGGGTTTCCCTCCTCTAGCACCATTATATGAGTTTTAGAGGTTATTTTAATGTCATGGAACAGATACATAAAACATAAAAATGGAGGGATTTGGCAATTTATATTAGCAAAAAGTCAAACGCTTTTTCTTGTTCTGTCTGTGATATAGTTTCTTAACCTCTGAGCTGTCCCATAGCTCCAACTACGGGTCTCCATGACTTTTCCTAATTAATCTAGTAGGTACTTGTCTTGCTTTTCACCAGTGGAGTTATCAAGCTAGGCCTTTTCCACAGTACAGCTGTTAGTTTTTAAAAAGTGTTGGAACTGGTGATTCAGGAAATTTAAATGGGAAGACGTGTTTGAATTGGCTAAACAGATAACATTCTTAAAATTGTCCTTACTTGGAATGAGAATCCGCCTCCCTGTCCTGTGGACTGAGTCCCAGACAGTGCCTCAGCGCCCCTGATGTCCCCTGCGCACCCATCTGCTGCAGCCCTCCCTGCCCCCCACCTGCCTCTACCCCAGCACAGACTGGGAGCTCCATGAGGGAAGGACTCACATTCATCCTTGGATGCCTGGTACATGGTAAATGGCTGGTACATATTCAACAGAACAGTGACAGTTCTGTTGAATAATAAAGCAATCCTAGCTCTGACACTAATGAATTAATCTTGGACAAGTCACTTTATCTTTCCGAGCCTTTGCTTTCCTATCCATTAAAATGCTCTGTTTCCTAGAGGAATGGTTGGGCTCAAAGAAAATAATGAATGTGGAAGTGCTGTATAAATGCAAGAGATTCCTACAGCTGTTGTTAATAATTACTATTTGGGTTTATACAATAAAATTGCACCATTCAACCGGAGGAACAAGGACGGGTCCTAATGGTCTCAACAGTTTTTAACCATAAGGAGCTTACAAACATCTGGTTTTCTTAGAATTGTAAGATGTGAGGTCACACCCACACGGTTTTCTTGTTGTTTTGTTTTCTCCTCCCTTTCTCCTGGGCGCTCCCCTACCCCACCTGCAACCCCAGCTCCAAATCAACACACAGATCTTTTCTAGGCTCTGAATCCTGCTCCAGAAGAGGTAACATGCTTAGGTGACTGGTTTTGGGAATTTTTATACGGATGCACTTTCCTTACCAAAACACAACGCTTCTGCAGAAGGCACCCTGGCTCTGCTGAAAGTCTGGATTCTGCTGAGGGGACCAAAAGGGCAGGTGGGACCTAATCAGTGCCACATCCCCCATCTCCAGCACCAACGCTCCTTATTTACCAGACTCCCTAGTCCTTTACATCATGTGTCCTCCCCCTGCTCAGCTGCCCAGTGAAAGGAACAGAAAGAGAAGATTAGTGTGAAGAAAGAATACTTGGATAGATATATGTATTGGACGTGTAGCATCTATTGGATATATACATATATATTGGATATATATACATGTAAGTAAATACACATACACGTACCACCTCTCTAGGGTTGTTTGGGAGCTGCTAGGCTGTATCTAACAAAACATACTGACCTACCCTGGAAAAGACAAACACAAAAACACACCAAGAACCACTGTTCAAGTACTGATGTCATCACTTCCCCATTCCTTATGTTCAAACACTAGTAACAGAGAACTCGCTGAGTTCAGACTGAATGGTGCCAGAGACTTCATAAGACAGCATTTATCTAGTGTAGAGTGAATAATTTCCACAGACAGCTGAATTACTTGAGAATCTATACAAGTAACTGAAACTTCAGAAACCCTGGCGAGCTTAAGTGCTATATGAGCCCCACATCCCCCATATGCCCTAGAAGAAGAAAGGCACTGCAGGTGAATCCAGGGCAGGGGATTATTTTTAAGTCAGTAGAGCAACACAAACACATTGTTTGCTTTTTGTCATCTGGTTTGTCTTAATCACGAGCTAAAAATTCATTTACAATGCTGTATACAAATGCCATGTTTATATCAGGATCATACGCTGCTTGCTTGAAATCGTATACATTAAAATTAAGAACAGAAATCCAAGTTAATGGTCAAAGACAACCAATAACAAAACCACTAAATTCCAGTTGTCAAACATCATTTGATATGTATATTTCTGTATTTTTTAAAAAAAACAGTAATTATTAAAACTAAAGCGATATGAGTGAGTGTTTATGACTTCCTATTGAAAAGCCCAAATTACAGAGCATTCATTTCAAGTTGAAGAAAATCATGTGGCCATCCCTGTGCGATGGCCTAATGACTCTATATCCTCTTGTCAAACCTCAGCAGTTTTATTTGTAGTGATACATGCCGGAGAAGGTTGGAGGTTAAAGTTGATAGGAGGGGCAACAGGAAAATCAACCAACTCCTTTCAGGAGATTACAACCTTTAACATATTTGGGTCTGTCGGCAGTTTCTGCAAACTTTACAAGTCTGTGGTTGGTGGTGTTTTTAAAAAAACTGATCCTCAAATCAGAGGTCAGATGAACCTAGTAAATGTCCTTTCACTTTGAAATAATCCCAAGTGGTTAATGTACTCCCAGTTTATTGCTGCTAGATTTTTTTTTCTGTACTTACAATCCAAAACTAAAAGAAGAAAAATCTGTTTATTTTTCAAGTATCTGAGACCTTGGAAAAGTGAAATTACTAAACCCCAATTCATGATGTGGCTCTAAAAACAGGGAAGCAGCTGTTGGAAGAAAATAAATAAATAAATAAAATAAAGAAGAAAACAGAAAGAAAGAAAAAAAAAATTCCCTGGCTAGAGACAAACTTTGTTTGGGCTCTTGGGCAAGGAGGCATTTTATTAGTGCGTTGGCGCTGTCCTCCAAGAAGTGTTTAGATTCTTAGCAGCCTCACGCTGAACAGGGGCGGATATCTGACTACAGCACTGGCGTCACAGCCGAGAACTGTAACACAGTCACAAACTGAGATCCAGCAAGAACTGCAAAAACATCTCACCACAGTATCTGTTCTCCTTGACCTGGCACACACTGGTTTCCTTAAGGGTAGTGCCCGTATTCGGTACTTTTAGTTACCTTTTACTACATGTGAATTTTGTGTCAGGCACTACATATACGTGAGCTCACTATATCCTCGTAAGAATCCAAGTTGTGCTCATTTCACAGATGCGTAAAGAAAAGAGGGAGAGAAATCACGTGATCTGCCCAAGGCTACACTGACAGTAAGCAGCCAGCTGGGAACCAAACTTAGCCCTTCCCTCTCCCAGGCCTGAGCCCTTTCTACTCATCTATACTGCTTCCTGGGTTGTAACTGCTGATGTAAATAATTTCCAGACTATCCCCCTTTGTGTTTAAATATTTTACCATCACTAGTTGATTTTAATGCACAGCATAGTACTATACAGCATGCAAGGGAACGAGACTGAGCATGAAACATCCTCAGGTCCTGTACTGGGTCAGCATGTGGCTGGAGTGGGTGCTAATAATATTACGGTCTGCTATTAATTGTTAAGAAAAATGTTTTAGGACTTAAAGAGTTCTCTCTGTCAAGGTGATTGATAGCAGTTATATAAGACTAAACCCTTGCGAAATTAAAACAATTCCTACCATAAATGTTAATCCCATTCCTTTTTGGTTTTTAAATTTGCCCAACACACAGATTATAGAATTCGATGCTGGGTGACTTAACCTCATTGGGCCTCAGTTTCTTCACTCATAAAATGTGAAGAAACCTCCTATCCATGGGAGGTGCTGGCTAGCTATGAAGTCTACGTGTGTAATTGTTTTTTTTTTTTACCCCCCTGCTTAATTCTAGTGATTGAGATCAAAGTATTTCAAGGCAGTAAGAGACACCTACCCTTATGAATGAAAGTAAGAGGAAAAACACAACTTTGAGAAATGTTCACTTACTAAAAAAATAGGGTTATTAGGTGAATGAAAACCCTGGGCCAACTGAAACCATGCAACACTGTCTCTTTTTTTGTGAACCCTTGTAACTGCATATAAATGCTTTACAAGTAAATTGATTTAAGAATGACCTGAAAGGCAAACTATTTTCTCACCCAGAAGTGTTTGTCAGAGTATTATGGGAAGCATCAACTTGTATTTAGAGAGAGAGTATAACAAACATTTTCCCAACATTGCCACTCATTGTTTAAAAGGTGAGGAAACACACGTTGGTTGAAACATTTAAAAAAAAATGCATTAACTACTAAGAAACTGACAACCTGAAAATATTTTTGTTATTTAAAAATAGCAAAGATCAATAAAACTAAAAGGTGGTTCTTTGAAAAGATAAACAAAATTGATAAACCATTAGCCAGACTCATCAAGAAAAAGAGGGAGAAGACTCAAATCAATAAAATTAGAAATGAAAAAGGAGAAGTTACAATACACACCGCAGAAATACAAAGCATCCTAAGAGACTACTACAAGCAACTCTATGCCAATAAAATGGACAACCTGGAAGAAATGGACAGATTCTTAGAAAGGTGTAAACTTCCAAGACTGAACCAAGAAGAAATAGAAAATACGAGGAGACCAATTACAAGTAATGAAATTGAAACTGTGATTAAAAATCTTCCAACAAACAAAAGTCCAGGACCAGATGGCTTCACAGGTGAATTCTATCAAACATTTAGAGAAGAGCTAACACCCATACTCCTCAAACTCTTCCAAAAACTGCAGAGGAAGGAACACTCCCAAACTCATTCTATGAGGCCACCATCACCCTGATACCAAAACCAGACAAAGATACTACAAAAAAAGAAAATTACAGACCAATATCACTGATGAATATAGATACAAAAATCCTCAACAAAATACTAGCAAACAGAATCCAACAGCACATTAAAAGGATCATACACCATGATCAAGTGGGATTTATCCCAGGGATGCAAGGATTCTTCAATATACGCAAATCAATCAAAGTGATACACCATATTAACAAATTGAAGAATAAAAACCACATGATCATCTCAATAGATGCAGAAAAAGCTTTCGACAAATTTCAACACCCATTTATGATAAAAACTCTCCAGAAAGTGGGCATAGAGGGAACCTACCTCAACATAATAAAGGCCATATACGACAAACCCACAGGAAACATCATTCTCAATGGTGAAAAATTGAAACCATTTCCTCTAAGATCAGGAAAAAGACAAGGATGTCCACTCTCACCACTATTATTCAACATAGTTTTGGAAGTCCTAGCCATGGCAATCAGAGAAGAAAAAGAAACAAAAGGAATACAAACTGGAAAAGAAGTAAAACTGTCACTGTTTGCAGATGACATGATACTATACATAGAGAATCCTAAAAATGCCACTAGAAAACTACTAGAGCTAATCAATGAATTTGGTAAAGTTGCAGGATACAAAATTAATGCACAGAAATCTCTTGCATTCCTATACACTAATGATGAAAAATCTAAAAGAGAAATTAGGGAAACACTACCATTTACCACTGCAACAAAAAGAATAAAATACCTAGAAATAAACCTACCTAGGGAGACAAAAGACCTGTATGCAGAAAAATACAAGACACTGATAAAAGAAATAAAGATGATACCAACAGATGGAGAGACGTACATCTTGGATGTTCTTGGATTGGAAGACAACATTGTGAAAATGACTATACTACCCAAAGCAATCTACAGATTCAATGCAATCCCTATCAAATTACCAATGGCATTTTTTACAGAACTAGAACAAAAAAATCTTAAAATTTGTATGGAGACACAAAAGACCCCGAATAGCCAAAGCAGTCTTGAGGGAAAAAAACGGAGCTGGAGGAATCAGACTCCCTGACTTCAGACTATACCACAAAGCTACAGTAATCAAGAAAATATGGCACTGGCACAAAAACAGAAATATAGATCAATGCAACAGGATAGAAAGCCCAGAGATAAACCCTCGCACCTATGGTCAACTAATCTATGACAAAGGAGGCAAGGATATGCAATGGGGAAAAGTCAGTCTCTTCAATAAGTTATGCTGGGAAAACTGAACAGTTACATGTAAAAGAATGAAATTAGAACACTCCCTAACACCATACACAAAAATAAACTCAAAATGGATTAGACACCTAAATGTAAGACCGGACACTATAAAACTCTTAGGAAAACATAGGAAGAACACTCTTTGACATAAATCACAGCAAGATCTTTTTTGATCCACCTCCTGGAGTAATGGAAATAAAAACAAAAATAGGGGCTTCCCTGGTGGTGCAGTGGTTGAGAGTCCACCTGCCGATGCAGGGGACATGGGTTCATGCCCCAGTCTGGGAAGATCCCACATGCCGCGGAGCGGGTGGGCCCATGAGCCATGGCCACTGAGCTGTGCATCCAGAGCCTGTGCTCTGCAACGGGAGAGGCCACAACAGTGAGAGGCCGCGTACTGTAAAAAAATTAAAAAAAAAAAAAAAAAACAAATGGGACCTAATGAAACTTAAAAGTTTTTGAACAGCAAAGGAAACCATAAACAAGACGAAAAGACAACCCTCAGAATGGGAGAAAATATTTGCAAACGAATCAACAGACAAAGGATTAATCTCCAAAATATATAAACAGCTCATGCAGCTCAATATTAAAGAAACAAACAACCCAATCCAAAAATGGGCAGAAGACCTAAATAGACATTTCTCCAAAGAAGACATACAGTTGTCAAGAAGCACATGAAAAGCTGCTTAACATCACTAATTATTAGAGAAATGCAAATCAAAACTACAATGAGGTATCACCTCACACCAGTTAGAATGGGCATCATCAGAAAATCTACAAACAACAAATGCTGGAGAGGGTGTGGAGAAAAGGGAACCCTCTTGCACTGTTGGTGGGAATGTAAATTGATACAGCCACTAAGGAGAACAGTATGGAGGTTCCTTAAAAAACTAAAAATAGAATTACCATATGATCCAGCAATCCCACTACTGGGTATATACCCAGAGAAAACCATAATTCAAAAAGACACATGCACCGCAATGTTCACTGCAGCACTATTTACAATAGCCATGTCATGGAAGCAACCTAAATGCCCATCGACAGACGAATGGATAAAGAAGATGTGGTATATATATACAATGGAATATTAGTCAGCCATAAAAAGGAACGAAATTGGGTCATTTGTTGAGACGTGGATGGATCTAGAGACTGTTATACAGAGTGAAGTAAGTCAGAAAGAGAAAAACAAATATCGTATATTAACGCATGTATGTGGAACCTTGAAAAATGGTACAGATGAACCAGTGTGCAGGGCAGAAGTTGAGACACAGATGTAGAGAACAAACGTATGGACACCAAGGGGGGAAAGCCACGGCAGGGTGGGGATGGTGGTGTGATGAATTGGGTGATTGGGACTGACATGTATACACTGATGTGTATAAAATTGATGACTAATAGGAACCTGCTGTATAAAAAAATAAATAAAATTAAATTTAAAAAAAAGGCTAATAAAAAGAAATGGAGGAAGGGGCCACAAGCCAAGGAATGCAGGCAGCACCTAGAACCTAAAGGAAGTGAGGAAACAGATCCTCCCCTTGAGGCTCTAGAAGGAACACAGCCCTGCTAATGCCTCAATTTCAGCTCAGTAAGACCCACTTTGGACATCTGACCTCCAAAACTGTAAGATAATAATTTGTGCTATTTTAAGCCACTAAGTTTGTGGTGAATTGTTACAATAGCCCTAGGAAACTAATAAATAAACAACTGCCCATTGTCTCATAGGCATCTCAAACTTAAAAATATATCTCTATGTATCTATATATAGTTATCTATCTATCTATCTATCTATCTATCTATCTATCTATCTATTTCTAGGACTTTTTTGGCGGTCCAGTGGTTAAGAATCCGCCTTCCAATGAAGGGACGCGGGTTCAATCCTTGGTCGGGAAACTAAGATCCCACACGCCGCAGGGCAACTAAGCTGATGAACTGCAACTACTGAGCCCGCATGCTCTGGAGCCCGTGTGCCACAACTAGAAAAGCTTGCGCACCACAACGAAAGATCCCTTGTGCCGCAACTAAGACCTGACGCAGCCAAATAAATAAATAAATAAATAATAAAAATACATGCCATAAAGATTTCTGGTAGAAGATGTTCCAACTTTTAGCAGTAACCTGTTTTCCTTTACTCACAAAGTATCTAAGTGTATACATACATATCATACAGATAACAGATCATTTTGCTTGTTTTTATTTGTTTGTTTCCATTTGATATAGAGAAAGCATTAAGGCAAAGAACACAGGACAGCAGAAGTCAGAAGCCCTTGGTTCAAGTCTCATTGAAAATAAATTGGACACTAAAAAGGGCAAATGGTTTAAATCTACTCAATATTCTGAATTTAACTACTTCTATTATGAATACCCTACTTTCCAACTCAAATTTAACTGTGAAAAACAGGACAGCACATGTCCTTAATATCCAAATGTGTTTCATTTTCTCTGTCTCCACTGAACTGCTTTTGTCCTTTTCCATCTCACACTTGAACTTCAGCAATAACCTCCCACTCGGTTTACCTTCCCCAGTCTTTCCTATATTCCCACATGCAAAACAAAACAAAACAAACAAACAAAGGCCCCCACAAACCAAACACCTCTAATTGGTCTTCCACACTGTGGCTTAACAATATTTCTAAATAACAAATCTAATTGTGTCAGCAACTTGCTGGAAAAAAACCTATCTGTACTGCCCCAGAGACAATGTTTGAAGTCTATGGCATCATACAAGGCTCTTCTTAATCTGGTTCCTGTTCCCTGTGCTCTAATCATACTAAAAGTTGTTGGCAGCTTCTGCTCTTCCGAGCTTCTATGCCTCTGCACATGCTGTTCCTTCTGTTCAAAACACCTTTCCCCATTCGTCTTCCCCTCCACTCTAAGTTGGAGCTTGTAGGAATTAGCCTCCTGAACTTTCATTATATACTCAGGTACATCTCAATCCCAGTCTTTTCATGCTGTAATCGTTGGTTTACTTGCCATAACTGCTGGTTTATTCGTCTGCATCTCCCATTAGACTCAGCTCATTGAGAGTAGGAACTGTATTCTGGGGAATCTCTGTATTCATAGGCCTAGCAGAGTGCCTGGTTTATGGCTGGCCCTTAGTAGATTCTGCTCAATAATTACCTGAGTGATGAAATACACTGAATGAAAGGCTAAGGCTCTGCTTAAGGATATGCCTAGTAGGAAATCAATTATGTGACAGGCAAATCTCATGCCTCTCATTTCAATTTCCAAATATTTAGGTGCACTTCAAAATACGTGATCTTAACCTTTAAGCACATTTTTAATATGTGAAGACCATGCATACTCTCTATCTCTAGTCTTTTCTGTTCAGTGGAGTGATTTGGGGTAGGTGGGGGGATAGCAGACAGAAGTCTATAAAATGATTTTAACTATTTTAGAAAAAGTTCTATTATCAAACAGTAACAAAAATGATTACCCAGTACAATGATAACTTTTCTAAATCTCTATTTTGGAAATTAAATTTCCCTAAAAATAGTGCTTTTTATTTAGAAAGCAAATGACATACACATACACACATGGAGCAATCTTTAGTGGCTAAAACAGTAGCAAGCACAAGAATACCAGGGACTCATTTCTTACAAAGGCTTAAGAGGTACATTAAAAATTCACTTCAAAGATCCATTAAGGAACTCAAATGCCAACCATGGCACAATTATGAACAGGATGTTTTTATACATTTCTGTGTCCTCTTATTTGCAATTTTAAAAATATGTGATATTTTAACTGAATAAATCTAACTGATATGAATCAATTCTATACTTAACACATATTGATTAATGGATGTGATTCTATACTCATAAAATTTTTTGATACATATAATTTGTATCAATAACAGGATAATAATGTAAACAAGAAAGCAAACTGGATAACAGTTGTTCTGAAAGTTAGATCCACAGACTCAGAGTTTTGAGTTCTCTCCAAGGGACCATGCATATTTTTAGAAAGTAATCATTGTCTGACATAACAGTGAGGTCAGAATTGGATTATCCAGACTGTAATACATAACAAAGTTGAACACATTGTTAGATTCATTTCAAAGAAGATACGAGTTGATTCGGGCCAGCATCTGTTTTTGTAAGTTTAGTACTTATTACAGAGTGGGTGCTTAATGGAAAAAAATGACAAATTTACTTATCTTTTGTAGGGCCCTAGTCCTGTGCTGGTAACAAATGAAGTATTTAACTTAATGTAAATATTTTAGTGGTGAAAGTGAATCACTGCTTGTACAAATGCTGGAGAAACTGCAAATTTTTTCCCTTTAGTTTTATTAGAATGCATAAGAACCCTCTGATGTTTAAATTGCGTGTATGTGCTGACTGGGTTGTCATTAAGGCCCATTTATCATAATCTGGTTATACATACACTCTGAAGTACACAGACAATAAGAACACAAACACTTATCCACCCTTCCTGCTTCCTGGCTTACTGATATACAGTACAAAAGCAGTGGGAAATGGTATTACAGGTACTCAGCTGTCTGAGGAAGTATGAAGCTAGACATTGTAGCACTCATGTCAATAGCCATATACCAGAAAACACCACATTGCTATCCTACAGCCAAAACATTCAATGCCTCCGATCTCACCTGGGCTAAATAGAGCTACGTGCAAAAAGGCAGTACACCTGAAGGTCATTTTCAAAGTTACAGTCTGAGTTTGAAGTGCAGAGGGATCCAATTCAGTTCAAACATTTATTGAGATGCATTTTACCACTGTTGGTCAGAAAGACCTTCCCTGATCATATGTTCATGATTTGAAAAGAATGCATTTATTCATTTGCTTATTTTCTGTCTGTCCCATCATAATATGAGCTCCCTAAGGATGGGGCCCTCATATGTTTTGTTCACTGCTGCATTCCTGGTGCCCAGAATAGTGAACATAGTAGGTGTTCAATTAGACAGGGCAAGGAAGGAGGGATTCTTACCTAACCAGACTCTAGGATGCTTTTAGGAAGAGAGATTCAGACACAATAATGCTCATGGAGAGAATGCTAGCGTGGCTGGCTGACAGCTGCTGTCCTAGGAAGAAAGCAGGATGACCCAGACAGGTGGGTATGCTGAGCCTGGGAAAGGTCCTCGGCAGCCAACTACCTGCCTCCACTGAAGTAGGTGTTGCTCTGAAAAGCCTGCAGAGAAAGTGGGCCTTTTCTGTTAGATCCCTCACTGCAGAATTCCTTCCTACAAATATCAGATTCAAGTGACAGACTTTGATTTTGCCCATTAAATAGAAGGATAGAAAAGCAAGTTTCCAATGTTCCTACTGTCAATCATCTGGTGATGAATTTCATGAAGGCCCAGTAAATTCAGGGAAATAGAAAGAACACCAAAATTTGCACAGACACACACACAAAAAAATCAAAATGGGAAAGATTTCTTCAGAATGAAAAATAAAATATTTAAGGCCGTGGGTTTATGTACTGCCTCCTGGTTTCTCTTACGCCTGGGGAGACTGAGGGTGCGTATAATGCTCACCTCATAACTAGGCCTCGAGCATCAGAGTGACAGGGATCCGGACAGCAGCATCTACTGATGGGGAGGTAGGAATGCCAGGGATGTTCTGGCGGTTGCACTTGATTAGATTAAAACGTGAAAGCTGCACCGTTGGAACTTAATACCAAGAAGGACATTTGCAGAACACAGAACATCTTTAGGTGTATCATCCGGGTAGCAGGTTCCGAATGGGCTAATCACCCTCCTCTACAACCTTACTAAGACAGTGCCTGAATTCTCCTGTTTCAATTTGCTTCACATTTATCATCTAGCCCCATCTTAGTCTTAGCCATTATGGTTTAACAATTATTAATAACAATAATCGCTAAGATACGTTGAGTGATCACTATATACTAGGCATGGTTCTAAATACTTCACACATGTGAACTCATTTAATTCTTACAGCATCCCCATAAAGTGGATTCTATTATTATCCCCATTTTTGAGATGAGGAAACTGAGGCCTAGAAAAGTGAAGAGACTGGCCTGTGGTTTCACAGCTGAGAAGTAGCAGAGCCAGGTTGCCAAGGTGGTACCTTGGCTCCAGGTCTACCCTCTTCTTAAACACATTACTTTATTGCCTTTTAGTTCTTAAATGAAGTTGCAATAGTTCCCTAACTCTCAGTGTTTTTTCTCTCCCATCTATCCCCCACATCACTCTCGAAATGATTTTTTTTTTTTTTTTTTTGTGGTACACGGGCCTCTCACTGTTGTGGCCTCTCCCGTTGCGGAGCACAGGCTCCGGACGCGCAGGCTCAGCGGCCAGGGCTCACGGGCCTAGCTGCTCCGCGGCATGTGGGATCTTCCCGGACCGGGGCATGAACCCGTGTCCCCTGCATCGGCAGGTGGACTCTCAACCACTGCGCCACCAGGGAAGCCCTCGAAATGATTTTTTAAAATGCTTTTTTCCTGATTAAAGTATTTCAAGGCTCCCCAACGCCCACATGATTTCTCCAAACTCCCTTCGTGACTTGGCTCTGATTTCTCCAGTCTCAACTCCTCTATTTCCTGACACACAATTTATACTTCAGAAATACCCAGGTATTTACAATTCCCTCAATACACCATGTGTTTTCATGTTTTTGTACCTTTGACAACATACAACTCCGTCTGTCTTTTAACCAGTTACCCAGATAATTTCTGTGCTTTTCTTATGACCTAACTCGTGGGTCTTTCCCACTCATTCTGGCTTGAGTGATTGTTCTATTCTGGGGACCCTAGGCCAATATCTCTACTGCAAATTGCCGGTTTTACGTTTTTGTTCACTGTACCAGACTGTGAGCTCCCTGAGGTTAGGGGCCATGCTTATCTTTAGTGCCTACCTGAATACCTTGCACACAGTATGGTTAAATGAATAAATGAATGAATATGTGAATGAGTGAATTTCAGCAATCTGCTGCAGTTTTAAAAGAAAACTAGCCTACATTTGGGAATATTTATTCCACGTAGGTAAACAAACAATAGAAAGACTCCAGAAGACGGTCTCAACTCAAGCACATTGGGGTCTTGGAAACCTATGAAGGTATGAAGAACATTGTGAGCAAGCAGTGCAGAAAATAAAGCTGATTTCAAATAGTTTGTATAATCAATGCTGAATTCAAGATTCTGTTTTATTTTTACCTTCTTTCTTTGTTGGCCATTAACATCTAAAAATGTACTGATTTTCTATTTTCCTGTATATTAAGAAGCACTAAAACAAGAGAAGATAACCAAAAATAAAACAAAACAAAAAAAGAATTGTTTTGCATAAGCTCAGAGATCCTAAGAACATTTATGCGTTAGAACATGGCTTAATGTTAATAGTGGTAAGCTTTCACATCTCATTTTAAATCATATTATTCAGTTCCTACTATATTTTATATTTATTAGGTATACATTCTAACTTGCATATCTACTTAGGTGCTTGATAGTGGTCCAAATAAATGGATCTATAGTTTCAACCATTCCTTTCCTCATAGCGCACATACACATGATATTTTTTATAGGTACCTGCATAAGTTATATAAAACTTTGGACACTTGGTTTTATCTACTATCTCCATCACAATTCAAAACAGAACTTCCCATGGCTTAAGTATAAAATTTTATGGTTAAAACCCAGTACCAAGGGAATGTAAATTGATATAGCCACTATGGAGAACAGTACGGAAGTTCCTTAAAAAACTACAAATAGAACTACCATACGACCCAGCAATCCCACTCCTGGGCATGTACCCTGAGAAAACGATAATTCAAAAAGAGTCATGTATCACAATGTTCACTGCAGCTCTATTTACAATAGCCAGGACACGGAAGCAACCTAAGTGTCCATTGACAGATGAATGGATAAAGAAGATGTGGCACATATATACAATGGAATATTACTCAGCTATAAAAAGAAACGAAATTGAGTTATTTTTAGTGAGGTGGATGGACCTAGAGTCTGTCATACAGAGTGAAGTAAGTCAGAAAGAGAAAAAGAAATACCGTATGCTAACACATATGTATGGAATCTTAAAAAAAAAAAAAGAAGGTTCTGAACAGCCTAGGGGCAGGACAGGAATAAAGACGCAGATGTAGAGAATGGACTTGAGGACACGGGGAGTGGGAAGGGTAAGCTGGGGTGAAGTGAGAGAGTGACATGGACATATATACACTACCAAATGTAAAATAGAGAGCTAGTGGGAAGCAGCCACATAGCACAGGGAGATCAGCTCTGTGCTTTGTGACCACCTAGAGGGGTGGGATAGGGAGGGTGGGAGGGAGATGCAAGAGGGAGGGGATATGGGGATATATGTATACATATAGCCGATTCACTTTGTTCTAGAGCAGAAACTTAACACACCATTGTAAAGCAATTATACTCCAATAAACATGTTAAAAAAACAAAAACAAAAACCCAGCACCAGATTTTTAGGTACTCAAAAAACAAAACATATGATGTTGAAGTCCTGTCCCCCACCCATACCCACACCTCAAAATGTGATCTTACTTGAAGGCAACATCTTTACGGAGGTAATTAGTTTAGTATGACTGGTGTCCTTATAAGAGCAGGAAATTTGGACACAGAGACACACATAGAGGGTAAAGGATGTAAAGATGGGGAGAATACAGCCGTCTCTATACCAAGGAGAGAGGCCTGGAACAAATCTTTTCCTCACGGCTCTCAGAAGGAATCAGCCTTACTGACACCTTGACCTTGGACTTTTAGCCTCCAGAGCTGTGAAAAATAAATTTCTCTTGTTTAAGCCAGCCAGTCTGTGGTATTTTGTTATGACAGTCCTAGCAAACTAACACATCTAGAGACTATCATTTTATTTTCAATGTTGGTACTTTGTAAAGTAAAAACATCTTTACAGATATTAAATTATCATCATAGTTATTTGATGAGGGCAATGAAGTAAATTAGTCTTTAAGGCTTTTCAGACTCTACCTAGTCGGAAGTATTCTGGCCTCGAAAATACTGAAAGTTATTTTGTTTCTACAAGGGCCCACGCATGTGGCAGGAGGAGTGCATTCTAGGTTTCCCCCTTGCCTCATCTTTTTTTTTTTTTTTTTTCCCGGTATGCGGGCCTCTCACTGTTGTGGTGTCTCCCGTTGCGGAGCACAGGCTCCAGATGTGCAGGCTCAGCGGCCATGGCTCACGGGCCCAGCCGCTCTGCGGCATGTGGGATCTTCCCGGACCGGGGCTTGAACCCGTGTCCCCTGCATCGGCAGGCGGACTCTCAACCACTGCGCCACCAGGGAAGCCCCATGCCTCATCTTTTTATGCTTCTACACCAGTTCCTCTTAAGGCGGAGGTCACACACTTGGGTGGCCCTGGAATGTATTTTATGTGGTTGCCAGTGTTTTATTTTGTTTAACATGGAATTAGTTAACACCATTTAAAATGTAGGAGACTAAACACGAAAATCTGGATTTTCAATACCATTTGAAGAACTGGACGATCTGGCCGTCCTGGGCCCATTGTATCTCTGTGGCCACAGTGGGCTGAGACTCAGCAATGGCTGCCCCACAAGGAAGCACTGCTGGCTCTCCGCTTCACCACATTCCCCACTTTAAGTTGTCTGCCTGGCCCCTGGGAGCATTTCACTTTGCAATCTCTGGTCTAAGGGAATGCCATCTGGGCCTTTCAGTGATGAGAAGCTTGGTTAGTTAGGAGGCCCAGGCGGAGGTATTATTTATCTCCTTGTCGATAGCTCAGAAATGGTAGCTCGCTCCCTATACCCCAACCTTACATCCCACCATTGATGTGATTATCATCTCCTGTCAGGAGTCTACACAAGAGTTCTCAAGAGGCCATTCCAAAGGGAAAGAAGTATTAGATGCAAAAAGTGACCCTCGGTCAAATAAGTTTAAGCAATGTAGGGCTAAAAAATGATAAACACGTATCCTTCGTACAGAACTTCTCAGAGCCTCTGAAATTTCAATGTAGTAAGCCACATTTTCCAAAATCATTTGACCACCCAACCTTTGTTTTGAGGAGCATTTTCAACATATAGTATTCAATGAAACTCTGACCCAAACAAGCCCTTTTCCCATACAAAACAAAATTATTTTTGCCTAGTAATGTGAATTTATATAGTAAATACAGCATTTTAGATGAATATTCAGAGAATATAAAAAAGAATAATAATGCACGATAATAATGCATGATATTTCATTTGAAATATTGATTTCTTAATTTCTGTTGGCTGTAATATGTGCAGAGCTGGCCCACACTACGGATCGTTTAAATTTAATTAAAATAGTTTTGTATAACCCTCAGTAATCAAAATGGAAATAGGAGAATGCATACTTATTTCCACTTGGCTCCCAGATGCCATCTTCTGCTTTGCTTTAGATTTGCTAACATTTGGAACATTCACATAATTAATTCTGAAGCTTGATACTCAGCTTCCAAGAGTTAAAATGTGTGTCACAGTGTGCATTTCTCATAAAGGGTTTGATAAATTAATAGTAATATTGTTTCCAAACCTATTAATAGCATATAAAACAATACAAATAGTTCTTCTTAAGAAGTTGGTCTCATTTCTCTCAGAAACTACAGGGGATATCCTAATAAAACAAGAGCAATGAAGAGAGGGGAAAGCCTGTTTTCTTGTAACTGCAGAATTGAAAGACTGATCATTTCTACTGCAAAAACATTAGATTTGAAATATTTCTTCCAAGTGTCAGAAACTTTGGGAATATCAAATGCTGATACTGTGACAATTTGTACCATTAACATTGATACATGATATCTACATTTAAAAAATACATTATGCTTGTTCAAAATAAACCTAGTCATTTATTCGACAAATATCTATTAACAGCTTGTTATATGCCAGGCACTGTGCTAGTCTTAAGGATACAGCAGTAAACGAAACAGACCCAAAACCCTGCCCTTGTAGAACTTTAACTCTAATGGAGTAAATAAAATAAGGGGCAGTATAAATCATGTAAGAAGGTGAAAAGGGCCATAGAGAAATAGAAAGGAAGGAAGGAAGGAAGATGGTGGCTGTTGGGGAGGTCAGCGGTAGGTCTGAGAAATTGATGTTGTATCTGACTTTAGACAATAGCCATGTATATGTCTAGGGAAAGTGTTTCATGCAAAGGGCACATTCAGTGCAAAGGGCCTGAGGCAAAAATGTAACTGGTAAGTTTGAGGAACAGCAAAGGGGCCAGAGTGGCTGGTGCAAAGTGAGTGGGGAGGAATGTGGTGGGAGGTGAGATCATAGCAATAACTCAAAGGAACCCTGCGGGGCTGCAAAGGCCAATGTAAGGACTTTGGCTCTTATTCTGGGTCCATTAGGGAACCACCGGAAGATTTTTAGTAGAGGATTAACATGATCTGACTTATATTTGATGATCTGGATGCTATGCTGACAAAAGACTTTAGGAGGGTGGGGATGGAAGCAAGGAGACCAGTTAAGAAGTTATTTCAACAACCCAGGAAAGAGATGACGGTGACTGGGACCAAGTGGTAGCAGTGGAGATAGTGAAAAAGGGTTGGATTCTGGATATATTTTTGGAGGCAGAATCAACAGGATTTCCAGAAAGATCAGAAGTGAACTGTGAGAGAAAGAAACAAGAATTATCCCAGGTATTTTGCCTAAGCAAATGGAAGGGTAGAGTTGTCATTAAGTGGGTTGGGGGAAACTTTTAGGGGCATCTGGAATTCAGATTTGGCATGTTGAGTTTGAGACATCTAACATATATCCAAGTAAGCTGTTGAAAAGCCAGGTGGATATATGGGTCTGAAGTTCAGAGGAAAGTAATATTTTCCAAGCGCTCTTACCATAACTTTAGCTTCAAATTCAATACTTGTTGGCTTCAGACTCCAGGTGAATCACTTCATTTGAATAATTTAGAAGAAGGGCAAGTCAGATATAATGGGCAAAAACAGGGAGAATACGGGCATTGGATCACACAAGAACAAAGACACGCAAAAGGGCATTGTGAGGTATGTTGTTTGACTGGAATTATGTTGGTACGTGGAGTAACATCTCCAGAGAATGCTGGAGAGGCAGCAGTCAGGCTGAGGAACCTGACATCACTTTATAGGTAATGGACGGCACTGAAAATTCTAAGGAGGTTTGGATGTGCAATGCCTCCAGGCTATCAACAGGAGAGAGCCCTTACCACCCCTAGGTTTGAATGGCAGAGAGAAGGAAGGGACACCCAGAGCTGAGAAAGGAGCTGGGTGGAGAAGATCGAGTGACAGGATTGACTTGGTTGTCACAGGCAGTCAATCCACGGGACCCGAAAGAGAAGCAGAACAAATACCTTCTTGGCACTTTCTTGGCACCCTTGGATCTCCTGCCAGTGCCTCCCCCTGAATGAACCCAACAGGAAGCCAGAGGGCAAAGGAGTCTGCTGACGTGGCCCTTATGGGTCAGACTCCCGGGTCACAACGGAGTGGAGTGGGATGGAGATAAACAACACACAGCGGGAAATGTCACCTCAAAGTTGTGCTCTTAGAAGAGGGATCTAGTGGCTTTGTGCAGCTAAAAAAGACAAAACAAGGAGGGCACAAAGCGTGGGAGACTAATGCTTTCTTGGTTCTGAAATAGCTCAGCATCCCAGGCACAAAATCAGTGCCAGGTCCAGGTGAGTCAGCTTAAGGTTCTTCAGCCTCTCAACCGGGAATGACTGAATGTTTAGGAAGGTGTGTTGGATGCAGGGGCAGGGGCAGAGGCATAACCAACGCTACATCAAAGCAGCATTCATAGATACATTCATAGATACATTTCTGAAACAAAGCATGGGAGAATGTCAAGTTCTTCAGCATTAAGTAGGTGTTGATGCAGAGGCCACCAGGATGAATATCAAGATGCTGGGCAACAGAAGGAAGAAGGAAACAAGTTAGTGGCTCTAATGCATAAGCCAAGGATGACTTTCAAAGCATGGACAAACCTCTCAACTCTGAGGAAGAGGGAAAACTGAGGAAAAGAAGAAATGTAATAAGGAACCATCTTCATCTGACACAATGGGAGAGAATAAGCAAAAACCGAGAGAGACGGGGGTGGCTTAACGAAGTCATGTGAGGGAGGCTTCTGCCTTCCTAGAGAACCATAAAGCAAGGTTTGGGTCTGAGAAGAAAGATAGTGATGAATGTTATAGGAATAGTTTAGGGCTAAATGAATAAAATTTTTCTCTCAGGAATGTTAAATGGATTAATGAGCAGGGATACTGCAACCTGGGCCTCCTTGGAAACAACTCAATTCCATGACCAGGTGTTACCATTTTTACCAAATTTTTCCTCAAAGCCTCACAACTTGTTATTCTGTTTTGAAGGTATGGATTTCTAAAGAACTGAATCACATGAATAGCAAATGTTATTACTTATAAGTGAACGAATATTAGGCGCTGGGAAATTAACATCAAGTATAATTAATCTCAAATGAAAGAAACAATGATTCAACAACGCAAATGTTAAAGGGTGTGGCAAACATATATTAAAATAACATATTTAAAATTGATTTGCTAGGAGCAAAACATGGAATGTTCACTTAACATTTCTTATCATAGTCTACCAATTAGAAATAATGCATATGACTATGCAAAGATCAACTTTAAAATTTAAAAGTACAGAAAGACTATATATATTCTGTTAAATTTTAATGTTGATCATATGATATGCATATATATGTGCACATATGTATGTCTTTGGTAATTTTAGTGATTTAGGAAATTAATCTCATATAAAAATGATTTAAAATGGTTAAAAAGTATGTTTTAAGTGTATATTAAGATAAGCATATTTAAAATAATTGATATGATAGAATCATGGAAATCCTTACTTAAAATGTCTTAGTATAGCCTACCAATTAGAAATAATATGTATATTACTATGCAAAGATCAACATTAAATTTTAAAAATACAGTAAAACTACATATCTTTGGTAATTTTAGTGATTAATGCTTTAATTAAGAGATGAGGTACATGCAGACATATGCAATAAATTGACATAATTCATCATATTGCAAAGAATAACATGATGAATGCATATGTATATTGTGAATTATACAATGCACATGCAAATCATATTCTCATTATCACGCAGAGGCATTATTTTTCCTACAGTCAAAATGCAACAAATCTTCAAGTACTACTCAATCTACTACATGACTATTTAAGAACAAAGTAGTCTGTGGTATCTTCCGTAGAATAATAATTCAAACTGAGAAACTCAAGTTAATGGAAACACAGAGCAGACACTTTTAGTGGCTACATCTCTGTGTGAATTAAACTGGAAACCAGCCCCTGTACTATGCATATCTATCCTTCCATAACGTCATTTTAAATAGAAGTCTAGGCACTGGAGATTTCAGTAAGGTCTTTCAATACACTGCCAAATTAATCTTTTTTTTTTTAATGCTGAACAGTGAGTACATTGGTCATCGACTAGTTGGAAAAATAACAGAAACAGTTTCTCAACATAAAGAGTAATTACTTAAAGACACCACTCTTCTGAAATTGATTTGTCTCCAAATAAGGTGTCCTGAAACGAAGACAATTTAAACAAGAATATATTTGGCGCCTGGAAGTAGCCGGTAAATACTGATGTGTGGGTTCTTGGTGGGAGCAGACTAGCTCCCCAAACTCTGACAGATGCCAAGAGTTGAAAGAACAGGCTGGGGTTATTTATAAACAACTACTTATCACATACTCAGGTTAACCTTCTCTAGTTTAATGCAACTTGTATATATACTGTTAATTAGGCCTTTTGACTGAACTCAATGGAAAACAAATGAGTTTTTTTTTTTTTATATATGAAAGTTAAAGTGTTTCTGAAATTCTTATACCTGACTACCAGGATTAGTGCTGTGCTGACAAGCAGCAGTGTATATATGAACATGTTAATTAGTTAAGATAGTGCAAAAATCAATTTTTCTGATCATTTTGAACTTGAATGTGGGTAAAAGGACCTCTCAGTAGCAGGAAGACTACCAGATGTTCCTAGTTTACGGGTTAGATTGAATCAGCATATATGAATCAGAGAACATCTTTAAAAATTATTATATATATAATCCTCACTCTTAAATCAAACCTAAAGAAAAATATTTATAAGATCCACCACTGTGTGAATCAAATATAGTAGCTTCATGGATGACTCAACTGGGATAAGAAGATAATGCCCTTATTAATATATTAACATTATGAAATTTTATAACATTAAAAAAAATTTCTTTAAAATGAAAAGTCTATTTTACTTTTTAATTAAATCTATATCCCAGAAAGGTCTTTAAGGCTCTACAAAGCACCTTGCATTTTCTTATTGCTGACAGTTCTTGAAACCACGCTTGAATGCTTTCTTTATCCTTTGGTGAACAACTGCAAGATCATATGCTAAAAGACTGTGTTTTCTCTTTTTCTTGCTCTGTCATTAAGGCACTTTAATACATTTCCTCATAGTTGTTACAAGAGCAAACTATTAAGATTCACAGATTGAGACAATTTTGACTCCTATGATTATATAAACACACATGATATGAATTTTTCCTAATCATTGATTTGAAAAAATAACAACAAAACTCCTTCAAATAAAATGATTAATCTCTGTAAGGTTAAATTGAAATGGTGCTTCCTGTGTTGCCTTAATATATGTAAATGATCTACAAAAATAGAAAACTACATTTGGTTAACTATCCTTTAATACAAATAGGGTAAATAATAAATTCCTATGAAGAATACATTTTCTTTTAAAAAAGAGAGATCTTCAGGGTATATTTTAAGAGTCTGAGATCTTCAGGGTTTTTGCTGTTGTTGTTTAAAGATAAAAATACTGCATACATGTCTAAAGATAGCCAAGTAAATACAGACAGATTTTTTAAATCACAGAAGAATTAAGATTTTAATTAAATTGTACACATTTTTTTCTGAACAAAGATGCATGTAGAAAGAAATATGTTTTGTTTAATATTTAAGTTGGGAAAGTATATTTGCAACTCAAGAAGATGCTTTATTAAACAATGATAAAAAAACAAAGCTCAAAATATAAAACTTATTTATGTTTTAAAATTCTGTTGTCAGAAATATAGGACTGAAATTATACATTTAAACAAAAATGATTTGCAATGCCATTTAGGAGCTACATACTTTTCAGAGCACAAAGAAGTATGCTAATAGGTTTCTGTCATATTTTGAATAAATGTGCAGAATTTCTTAGCCCTTTTCCATCTTAGAAGATTTCAGGTTTGCTACTGATTTGAAGTACTGTAACTGGATTTGATGTTAGCCAGTTAGATAATTTTGGGGGGGATAAATTTTGCAGTTTAAAAAAATTTTTAGATTATACCTTATGATTTTAAAATTAAGATTGGCATCAAGAAAATATTAGGTATTACGATTTTATATTAAAAAGCAATACTTTTGGACAAGATTGATGTAACAATCTTCCTGACGTTTTTTGCTTTTGATTGCAAAATTTTTTAAATGTATGAAAAGTAGAGAACCCCCCCTACTAAATATCCATCTTGCAAATCCTATATCTCCCTTTTAAAATTCCCTGACTCAACGTATGTATTTATTTTGCTGACACGTTTTCTGAGAAATCTAGGTCGCAAGTCACTCCACCCCTACATATTCTCATACGTATCTCTTTTAAAAATGGACATTTTCTTACATAACCACAAAGACTGTCATCTCTAACAAAATTAACAGTAATTTCTTGGTGTTAAGAATTCACACCAATCCATACTCAACTTTCAATGACTGTCTCAAAAATGTATTTTTCTAGTCCATTTGATGGAATCAAGGTACAACAAGGTCAACTACATTTGGTTATGATGTCTTAAGTTTCTCTTCCTAGGACAGCTCCTCCCTTCCCCATTTACTGTCATGCATTTGTCTTGTTGAAGAAATTCCACTGACTTCTTAAACTGAACCTGGGAAGTCCCTGTTGAAGAAAGGGCAATACTTGGCTGACAAACTAAGACTGTCAAAGTTTTCCAGTTTATTTTTTGGCCGTAGAGGGGCAAAGGGGGAAACTCCCAGACACTTCTGCCATATTTAATGATCTGAAAAATTTCCAAGAAGCCCTTAAACAATTTTACCCTTCATACTAAAGAGTTTAAAACTGTAATAATCATTATAAAATTTGTGTTTTATAAGATTATTTTGATATATTGGCAATTTATAAAATAGTTTTTATTTAATAGTGTTAAGGTATTCATACATAAACTAAATGATATCAAATAAGCAAACAGATGTTCAGCAATTCCAAGTTTGTTGGATTCCAATACTTTTCTTAGAATGTACACAAAAATAATTGAGAATTGTATTTTAATTAATCTGAGGAAGAAATACAAATTGGCATGTCTCTTAACTTTTGTTTTTATCTTTTTTTTTTTTTTTAAAGGATCATTTAACCAGACAGGCAGGTTTTCATTAAATTTAATTTGTGTGGAGCTTAAATACTAAGTTGAGTTTCCAGGAGGTAAACGAATTGATGGCTCTGTCTTTTAAAACCTCATGTTGCTTAAAATAAATAAATTAATTAAATTAAATTTAAAAATTCATGTTGCACTATTTAAGGAAAGATGTATAGAAAATTTAGAGGATTAGAAAATGCTGATGAAAATTACAAGTGTTAGAAAAGACAAAATGAAACTTTAACATATCTCCATGGCATTCGTGTTAAACAAAAATGTAAATTAACATATATAAGGCTGGCTTCGCCTTTCCTTGCAACAGAAAGCCTAAGATCAGTGATGTACAGTTTTTGAAAATCCAAAATATGAATGACTTTAAACGGAACCATAGGAAGTCAACGAAAGTAAAGTGATCGTAGATAAAATTACCAAACTCAAATAAGTTCAAAATGAAAAGGATGAAGGGCAATTAAGTACCTATTTTGACAATTCGAAGTGGTCAAGTTTTTAAAAGTATGACACAGGAACCTTAACCCATCTATATATGAGTGATAAATGAGGCATTTTGTGTCATTACATTCCCATAAATCACTTCCTTTAACTGCTGACGGCTTTTATCAGATCTAACCTTTTCAAGCTTCTATTAGAGTGCTAACATTTTCAACTTTGACACATGTGCAGTTTACAAATTCTGCAGCTGATTAACTCTGGACAGAAGCTCACTGGCATCATTGTCTTCAAGTTGGGTGAAAACCTTAGGGTCTCAAAAACTCAAGACACATTACAGTATAAAAATCTCAATTAACATAAGGGGTTGGGCTTTGTAGTTGGTAAGGATTGTTTTCTGTTGGGAAACAAACATGAATAAGACTTCACTTTCCATGAAACAGGTGATCTAAGAAATACTAAGAAATGAAAAAAAAGAAAAGAAAAAAAATTAGAAAAAAGGAAAACCCTAGGTGATAGTGGTTAATTTCTAATCAAGTACATTTTTTTTTGCCTTAAACTGTATTTATTTGGCAATCAAGAAATATTTTAGAAAAGTAATTGCTAAACTTCAGTCTCGACACAATAAAACAAAGAAAACCTAAGATTAATGCATTTATGGGGTGAGGAGTATGACCCCAAATAAAACACAGTTTAAGTGGGGCTGTTATAATTGATGGAACCATTTTAAAGTGAATTTTATGGAGAGAGATTGAATTAAACTAAAACATACAGCTTAACTCTCTTATAAATCCCAACATTCTAAGTTAAACGTTGCTTTGGATAATCTAACCAATCAGTCTTTTCAGTTGAAAAAGAAAAAATGAAAACTTCTCTTAAAGTAGTTAAGGAGGACCTGCTTTTAAACTAGTTGTGTTGCAATTACAAAGTCAAAGCTTGTAAAAGGTAATGCAATTTCTGTTGAAGTTTCTGTTAATATACCAAATCTTCTTAGAATGTCTTTTATACATAAATTAGAACGAACTTATTACCAATTTATTACCTTACCAACAAGAAACATTCTAAACACTTATCATAAGACAAAACTTTAATCAAAATATTTGTCTATTAATAATGTAGAAATAAATAAGGCAAAAATACATAAGCTGAAATCTTTTACATTACAGACGAGAGAAGATCGACTTCACGATATTTTTAATTTTAATGGTCCTAATTTCTTAGTAGAAGAGTTGAATACAACAGTTGAACTTGACAGCCCGAAGGTTTTAGTGAGTAACACAACATTGTACAGGTAGATATTATGTGTCTGTCAGTGTATTTATATAAATAGCACATATATAAATATATTTGAGTAGATGTGAGTTTGAACAAAGATGATCAAAGAAACTTATTTGGAAAATATAATTGACACCAACCTTGTAATAAAGCTAAAGTTTAAAAAATTAGTGTCTTTGGCAATAACAGCCAGACTGAACAAATCTTAATACTGATTGTTTGACCATCAGAAGCCTGCCACTTCACAAAGTATTAGTGTTGATAAGAGCTACGAGCTATCAAGCTTAAATAATAAAACCTAAATGACTCTAAAGTCAAAATGTTCACAGAGAACGTCCTGTGGCAGATTACTTCTGGTTGATAAATGACAAATCTTAGAAAAATAGTGGGGGAAGGACAACTTTTTCTAGCAACACAACCCACATAGTCTCATAATGTCAGCGTCTAAGGCCTATCCATGACAAATTAAAATCTTCTTTATTTCACTAATAATGTCAGTCATCACAGGAGCTGGGCAGTTACACTTTGACAATTCAGATGTAAATCCTGGGTTGCCTATGAGTATTCATGACAAAGGCATATTTATCATTTAAAACAAAAGGACGTGACTTCTTGGTGTTCATATCAAAGACCAGTGATGGATGAGGCCGTGCTAATCAAAAGACAGACTAGAAAGAACACAGATGTTTGCTACTTTGATTAAGAAAAGACTATTCCCTCCCCTGAAACTTCCCCAATACAGTCATTTCAAATTGTTTTAAATGTATAATTTAAAATAGATATCTAAGAATTTAAAATTCCCAACTATAGCTCTTACAAAAAATAAACACCAGCTTTCATCCAACCTCAAATTATAAAAGCAAAATTCTTCAAACCAAGAAAAGATCAAACTACCAGAGAGTAATAGTTCCTCAGATGTAACCCACTGAGAGATTTCCACAATTGGTATTATCCTTCTCAGTTATCATTTTCAATGCAGAAAATGAAGAGAAAGAAAGTCTATCATCCCAAACTTTTATAAATAGCACAACTGTGAGCTGAAATCAGTGTGGGGAACTATAAGGAGAGCAAGGTTTAAGACATTTTTACCATATTTGTTTCTGACCGTTATGTCTTTGATTTTTGTTCCAAATGCTTTACAGGTTGAAAAGCATTTAAAAATAGCTGTTGTCTAGATTTTAAGGATTTATTAAATTAATTAATAATTAAATAATTCTGGTGAGTCAAGCATTCATCACCATTTTGGATGAGAGAGACCAAAAGTAAGTATGGCATTAAAAAAACCCAGATATTTAGAGCTGGAGCTATCGATAGCGCTTTCTCCCATTCCACTGATGAAGAGCTATCATCAGGTCTGGCTAATAGAAATCCAATTTACAAGGCCCTGCTCGTTTGAGTGCCTTTCAAGATGCACAGGATTGGTAACCCTTCAGACCTGCAAACAAATGCCTCTCTTCCAGGGCAGAACTATTTTAATGTTGGTTACTGGGAAGTCATCACTGCAAGGTCACCTTGAAGAAGTGCGGGTGGTGGGCGGTGGAGAAAGCCTACTTTGTAAGTGATCTGTTTCCTGCCAATTTTCCTTGCTGCTTTTCAATCCCAGTGAAGCACACTTGTTGTTGATAAGCTTTTCAGAGTGGTGTATGATAAAACAAAACATAATATAAAGCCATATGGAAGGAAAGAACTACTTATGCAATTAAAAGAATTCTTGGGTAGCTTGGTGTCATCAGGTAAAATGCTAGGCAGGCAGCTGATGTGCAAGTTTCCCTTTTTGGTAGGATCATCTTCCTCCCCAGATGAGGGAAACATCAAAATCACATAGTCTCCTTGCACCCACATCCTCTGTGCTTCTTGTATGGAAAATTTGTGTCACATCAAATGTGTCACTAGTTTTTTAGACCAGCAAGCGCATTCCATTTTACACTACTGAGTTGCATCCATATGTTATCAGGGTTTACTTTTCATTAGCTGTAGTAACTACTATATGTCCTACTTACAGTGGGCATGTCCTCCTTTTTAAGTATATATCTGCTTCTCACAGAGGGAATTAAGAGTTGAAAATTTCAGAGGGCTTAGCATTCAATATATTAAGAGGTATTTATAGAATAACAAAAATTTTTCACCTCTGGCCCTTTTATGAAAAATTTACTGGATGCCTAATACATTTAATATTCAGTAGCATGTGAGAATAATTTTTATGCAACTCTAATAGTTAGAAAGATAGATAACTCAATTATTAGATCATCTATCAAAATATTCAGATGTATAAGAGGCTACTAAAAAGATTGATGACTGAGAAAGTCCACTGATTCTCTAGCCATCATATTCATGCATTTGGCCAGACAACATTTTTCGCTGCCTTCACAAGCAAGCTTCATTACCCATCACTCCACTGAAAAGAGTTTATTATGAGGCTGCCATCTTGGCAAGACTATTATTTAGATGATAAATGCTGAGGGGAAAAAAAGTGTGTCTACTTTTTTTTTTTTGAGAAAAAAGATGAGCTTTTCTGACAGATAAAACAAACAGCATCTACATTTCTAATTAACTTAAATTTGGCAGATACAAATATAGGTCAGTTAAAGCTATGATGTTATCTTCTGTCTGAATTTTACCCTTAATTTGTAAAATGTAAATTAACTAATTAGACGAAAAACAGCATGATTAGTGACAAAATGCTTCATCTGGGTCTTTGCTTCCTGACATTTATGATCAACTATAATGAATTATTGCTTTTTAAAATAATTGATATTTTTTTTTCCTCACCACAATGAAAGAAATTTTACTAAGAATTTATAAAAGAAGGCCAGGAACTTAGCAAAACAACAGAACTTTGTGGTGTACTTTCTGAGGAAAAGATGTTTGTAAAACGGTATAATATTAGAAACAATCGGGTTAATTTATGCCTGTGTACCTGGGGTGAATTCAAAGGAAAGAAGCGTATGGACATTGTCACTAATAAATCCAGTAAAAGGACTGTCAGGACTTAACCCTTTCCCTGTCATTTCAAATAGATTTGCTGTGTACTCAAAGCAATTTGTGAGAGTGTGTGTGTGCACGTGCGTGCATGCACACCTGCGTGTACCCGCATGCTGGATGCGGGGGTCACAAGGTTTCATGGAGAACAGTGAGAAAACAGAAAAGAATTTGACTACTTGAGTTTCAGCAGGAAAACCTGTCAGTGTGAAGTAAAATTAATCCATGTAATAGTTAAGTGAAAAGAGGTTTTCACTATTCCTATGTAAAGACTCTACAACGAGAAGTACAACTGCAATGTCAGATATAGGTGTCAATTGAAAATTACGTAAAATCCTGAAAGTTAAGGTCTGGGGGTTGTGGGGTGTGGCCACACTTTGGCACAGTGGAGCCTGTATGACTGGGCTCTGGGCAGGCAGATCAGGATCAGGGCTGTCAGTTCTCAGAACACACAAACTTAGAGGTCTAACCTGAATGAGGAATATCAGGAAATTGGAGCTGAAGCCTGGTGGTAACCTAGGTAGGAGATGAAAGTGCTTTGTCAGTACTGGGGACTGGTTTTGAAAGGGTGAAGAAAATAGAAAGGGAAACAATTCCAACAAAGATATATGATGCTCAGGGTGCTACTGGAAAGTTCAAAGTTTATGCAAGATAGGTAATAGTTTGAAACAATTAAGTACTTCAGAATTTCTGTCTCAATTTTAGGCATGCCACTAAAATACCTATCTTGGACAAAAGTATCTTAATATGGCAGACAGTTATCACATTTGGAAATAATATCACTGAAACACTTGAATACTCTTTTCCCCATATTATGACAAATACATAAAACTTTTTACATTTTGCAAAGTGCAATCTAAATGCTTAGAGAATATTATTCCACTTTATATTTACTAGCTGTGGAGACAGCAAGAAAATCTTTCTGAATAGCCGCTCCTGATTAAAAAGTACTTAGCTTATTACTTTTATATTTTAGAAATTCATTAGTGGTAAACATTTTTCTTTCCATCCCCACATCACCATGATTTTGCATTAAGAAATAAAACGGGTAACTAGTCAAAGCTCCTCTTCACAGTACACAATCCTAACATAGAATGCCTTTATACATGACAGAAAATTCTCTTGACAGCTCTCTGGTTTCCACCTAACTCTTCAACCTCTTAACACATGATATACCTCTGAGGCAACTACTTCAAAAGCTACCTAAGATTTACCTGTATGTACATTAATTTTGCACTGTAGAGGTAATTCTCAAACATGTGAACTCCAATAAATTGGTTTCTATCGCAGAGGTGAAGACTGAAAAACATATTAACAGCACAGAAATCTCCTAATTTGTTTAGTTTCAGTCTTTCGAGCATTAACAACCTCCATTCCCATTTATCATTTTGAAAAACAAATTCATTTGAATTAAAAGCATGAATTGGTCTAAGTAAAGAGTTCAGCTTGATGGTAACTGGAAAAACAAAGCTCGAGAAATTTAAAAAGCCATAACTTATGTTCACTTAAAATTTGTAATATTTCTATAGGGAAGGCAGCATTTCATGTTTGAGGAGTAAGTTTATCTGTGGAGGAGAAGAAAGGCAAAGAGAGCAATGCAATGAGTGTCAGGTACTCTGTCCAGACCTGAGTCCCTCAGTATTGCAGGAAGGTCAGATCCTTTCAGCATTGTACTGGTGTGTCAAAATATGTCAACAAACCATCATACCACAGGAAGAAGAATGACCTTTCAGTTCTTCATGTTTGGGCTGCCTGTGGAGCTTTGGACGTGGGGAATGCATGAATGGTTTTCCTAGCTGCTTGACAAATGCAACTCCCGAGGTTTCTTTCAAGTGTGATTGTTAAAAGCCCCGGGTTCTTACATTTTGATACAACTTTCTCAACCCGTATAACTCATGATGGAAACTGACGTTAACTATCAATACTCCAAGTAATCAGATTCAATGCAACTAGGCTAAAATTACTTTATAAATGTTTAAATGTGAGAGATGAAGGTTGAGAGTCAGTAAATTTAGAAATAATTATATTCACTGTAAGAGTAATACTTGTTAATCAATTCTCTAGGCTTTATTATAGATGTCATTATAACACAGTTGTCTTCTTTCCCTGTCCATAAAACTAGGTGTTTCTCTACTCTCCCCTTCTGGGAAAACCTACTTTGCCTATTTCTACTGCAGATATCCCTAAAAGAATCTTTCTCTGGTCCATCACTTGGACTCCCATCCCATAACCCAGTTGCCTTTGGACATTTCTAATCATCGCAACTGAAGTAATCACTAACCTAGGTTATTTTCCACTCCCAGTTCCTTAAGAGCATCATCGTTCTCCCCATGGCCAATATCAAAACCTCAAAGTTATCTCTGTTCCGCACCGCCCAATACAACAACATTTAGTTACTTGCCAAATTCTTTCTTATCTCTGTAAGTCTACACAGGCTCCTTCCATTTCCACTGCCACCATTATCATTTGGGAATTAATGGAGTGTTTCAATATGGATGACTGGAATAGCAATTGTGTTCCTCTTCCCAACTTCTTGCTTCTGTCCACCCTGAGCATTGCTACCAGAATATCTATCCTAAAGTGGCCTGATCATGTCACTCTTCTGTTCAAAAATCTCCCCTGGCTTTCCAGCTCTGTGACCTTGACCTGGGCACTTAACTTTTCTATGCCTCAACTTTCTCATATGAAATGAGGATAAAATACCAGTATCGACCTCATAGGACTATTATGTGGATTGAAGAGGATAATACATATAAGTGCTTAAACCAGTCCCTCGAACATAGTTGGTGCTCAGTGTTGGCTATTTTTGTGATTTATGTACATGTTGTTTCCCTATTAGATTGAATTAAATTCCTTGAAGGCAAAGTTAGGTTTTGCTCATTTTTGTACACTCTGAAATGCATAATATACCACCTCTACATAGAAGGAACTCAGTATCTACTGAATCCAGTCATGTATCTGTCCTACTACTTATGGACCACTTTGCTAGAATGTGCTGAATTAGAAATATATAGTGGTAAAAATATTTATTTCGCATTAAACAATGAAAGGCAATTGGGGCTGATCAAGTATTTTGCTCTAGTGTTGAGTTCAGTATGGTTTTATATACCTGACCTGTGCACACAACCAATGACTTCATTTTCACCATTTTCATAATCAATATACAGTGCTCTGAAAGTATTACAGCCAAAGCCATCAAGGACAACTGTGACAGCCTCATATTTACAGAAGTTGATGAGCTTTGAATTAAAAAATCCTCTTTTCTAAATAAAGGAATTTTGCATGAATTTTGAATTTATGATCACTTGAAGTGAGCTATCAGGGATGCTATAAGACTGAATTTAAAATGGGGATGTGGTGATGATTAGCAAAGTTGCCAGAAACAAAAGGGAAGGAAATGGCAATAAGGAGAAGCAGGAAGGGGTTAACAAGGTACCTTGTTGGTAGAATCTTTATGAGAAAATAAGGGTGAACAAAACACAGGAAGCATCTCAATGTAAGTGATTCAGGAAGGGAAGGGAGTAAAACAAGAAAGTAGAATTCACACAAATCATAAAAGTACACTAAGAATATAAAGGAGAGAGCAAGAAAAAGAAAAACATAAGTGAATATAAGTGACATGTTAATGGATAAACAGAATTCATATAGGAGGTCTAATTTTCACAAGAATATGACTTCCAGGGTCAATTAGAAATTAGAGGGAAAGGATGCTTACCATGGCCATTATGTATCCATATATATTTCTGTTTTATGAGAAGAAGAGTATGAGACATGAAAATTATATGCATGGTTCATTTTCCATACTCCACATGTGTGGGAAGAGAATAAGCAAGGGTAAACTAGGGCAATGCCGCCTCATCACCTATAAAAGTCACCCATCCCAGGAGATTCTTGAATGATACGTAATAGCAGAAGATGGTCAAAAATAGAAAACATGTGTCTCTTACATATAGAGGGGGTGAAAAGCCATAACTTCTGTGAACAGGGTTCTATCTTACCAAAAGATGGCTAGCTTCATTTTAGTCTAAGAGGCAGCAGAAGCCCTTGGTGAGTGCTATCAGAAGATGACCAAAGAAAGCTGCTTTCTAACAACCATAAGCTTATTATCCACTTTTTGGCCTTAACGAAATGAAAAGACTTCCTTTTGTTGGGCAAAAAGTAGTGACTGAAAATCCCATTCCAACTCTCAGAAGCCTGGGAGAAGGAGAGAATATATGGATGTCTATTTGAAGGAGCGATATCAAAAGAAATAAACTTGAAGGTTTGCACAGTACTCTCTCATAGTTAATGCTTAAGAAAATTTGTTTAGGATGACAATGAAGTCTAATGCAGCATAAGTAAGATTACAAGGTTAATGTTAAACAAGACAAACTGGTTTATAGTACGTTAAATTACGTGTTAAAAACCATAATTGAGAGGACATCTACTTGGATCCAAGATGAGGTAACAGGGACTGTATTTATCCTCCTGCTGGAAATAACTAAAAAGCAAAATAGATAACAACAGACAGCAAGCAGTGAGGGACAGTGACCCCTGAATGATGGAAAACAAAAGAAGCGAGCACTTTGATTTCCCCAGCTTACTGCCTGGAGAGAGTTTCCAGGAGGCAATGTGGGGAGGAAGAACCTTCTCAGAGTTGAGGAGATGGAGCTGGGGGAATGGGAAGACCAAGCAGTTAAAGATTTTGTCATAAAACAAGTCTCAGTAATTTTAAAAGGATTCAAGTTTGTTTCTGACCTCAATGGAATTAAATTAGAAACCAATAACAGAAAGCTATGTGAACAAGTTCCAAATACTTGGGAACAAAACAGCATGCTTCTAAATAGCCTGTGGGTCAAAGAAGAGATAAAAATAAAAATCAGAAAGTATTTGGAACCAAATAAAATAAAAATACAACATATAACATTTTGTGTAATACAGCTATAGCAGTACTTTGAGGCAAATGTACAACACTAAACTGCCTATATTGGGAAGAAAGAATGGTTTCAAATCAATAACCTCAGGCTTCCACCTTAGGAAACTAGACAAAGAAGAGCAAGTGAAACTGAAACTAAACAGATAAATAAATAATACAGATTAAAAATCAATGAAAAAGAAAAAAGAAAACCAACAGGAAAAAGTCAATAAAATGAAATATTGGTTCTTTCAGAAGACCAGTAAAATTGATAAACCTCTAGGCAGACTGATCTGGAAAAGTAGACAAAATTATCAATATCAGGAATGAAAAAGGTGACATCACTATAGATTCTACAGATATTAAAAGAATATGGGAGTATTTTGAATACATTTATGCTAATATATTCCACAACTTAAATAAAATGAATAAACTCTTTAAAAGACACAAAGTATCAAAGTTCACTCAAGAAAAAAATAGATAACCTGAATCCCTGTATCTATTAAATAAATCAATTTTGTAGTTTAAAATCTTCCCACAAAAGAATAGCCCCAGATTATCTGACTGGGAAATTCTACCCTGTAGTTAATGAAGAAGTAGTAACAATTCTACACAAACTTTCCAGAAAACTGAGGATAAGGGAATACTTCCCAACTCATACTACAAGGCCACCATTACTCTAATACCAAAACCAGACAAAAAGTTTAGAAGGAGAAGCAAATCACAGACCAATCTCACTCATGAATGCAGATGCAAAAATTCTTAACAAATTTTTAGCAAATCAAATATAACAAAATATAAAAAGGATATTGCTTCATGACCAAGTGGGGTTTATCCCAGGATGCAAGGTTGGTATAACATTCAAGAATCAATCACTGTAATTCACCATATTAATCAATTAATTTAAAAATATCCATATGATCATCTTAATAGATGCAGAAAAAACATTTTGACAAAATCCGACACCTATTTTGATAAAAACTCTCAGCAAACTAGGAATAGAGGGAGTTTCCTCAAACCTAAAAGGCATCTACAAAAACCTATAGCTAATATTATTCTTAATGGTAAAAGATTAAATGCCTTTCCCCCAAGACCAGGAACAAGGTGTACACATTTACCACTATTCACCTTTGTATACGAGATTCTAGGCAGTGCAATTTAAAAAAAACCCCAAAAACGCATCCAAATTGAAAAAGGAAGCAAACTGTCTTTATTCATAAACAACATGGTTGTCTATATAGAAGATCCTATGGCATCTACCAAATAAGTAAAGTATTAATAAATGAGTTTTACCCACTTGCACAATGTAAGATCAATACACCAAATCAACTGTATTCTTCTATTTTAACATGATAAATTGGAAATTGAAACAAAAAAAAATCACTTCCTATAGAATCAAGAAATATAAAATACATAGGGTTCCAAATTGATCTATAAACTCAATGGGATGCCAATCAGAAGTCCAGCAGATTTTTTTAGGAATTTATAAGTTGATTCTAAAATTCATATGGTAATGCAAAGGACCCAAAATAGACAAAAATAACTTGAAAAAGAGAAATGAAGTTGGAGGACTAACACTACCTGTTTTCAAAATTATGTTATAGTAATCAATACAGTGTAGAATTAGTATAAAGATAGACAAATTGGCCAACACAACAAAATAGGGAATTCAGAAAAAGGCCCACACATATATGATTAATTGATTTTTGACATATGTGTAAAGGCTATTTAGGGGAGAAAGGATAGGCTTTTCAACAAATGGTTCTGGCACAACTGGATATCCACATCCAAGAAAATAAACTTCAAGCTATACATCACGCCATACATAAAAATTAACTGAAAATGGATGCTAGACCTAAATGTAAATATATAATTATAAATCTTTTAGAAGAAAACAAGGGTAAAATCTCTGTGATTTCTTTAAGTCTTTAAATCTGTAAGATTTCTTAGATATGACGTCAAAGGCATAATAAAAGAAAAAATCTGGTAAACTGGACTTCATTAAAATTAAAAACTTCTGATTTTGAAAGCCACTGTTAAGAGAATGAAAAGACAAGCCACAGACTGGAAGACAATATTTCATATCTGACCATATATCTGATAAAGGACTTAAATCCATGATATTTTTTAAACCTACCAAAACTCAATAATAAGAAAACAATTCAACTAAAAAATGAACCGAAGATTTGAACAGACGCTTCTCCAAAGGAGACAAATAGATAAAAATAAACCTATGAAAAGATTCTCAATATCATTTGTCATTACAGAAAAACTAAAATCACATGGAGACACTATTACACAACTATTAGAAAGTTTGAAGTTAAAAAGACTGACCGAAGGGAGCACCTGGAACTCCCATAAACTGCTGATGGGAACATAAAATGGTACAACCACTTTGGAAAACAGTTTAATCACTTTGAAAAAGGTAAAAATCCACTTACTAAATGTCCCAACTATTTTATTCCTATGTATTTGCCCAAGGGAAATGAAACCATACAAGATTTTTACATGACTGTTCATGGAAACTTTATTACTAATAGCCAGAACTAGAAACAACTTAAATGTCTATCCACAAGTGAATGGATAAACAAACAGTGGGACAGCCACACAATTGAATACTTGCCAGCAATGAAAAAAATGAACTCTTGATATGTTCAACAACATGGATGAATAATGAAATAGTTACATTGAGTAAAAAGAAAAAGCCAGACAAAAGAGTATATGCTGAATGATTCCATTTACAGAAAATGTAAACTAATGAACTATCTTTGTCACTATCTTTGTCATGGTGATAATTTTACGAGTTTATACATATGTTAAACTTGTCAAATTATGTACTTTAAATATGTGCAGTATATTGTATGTCAACTATATCTCATTAAAGCTGTTTTTAAAAACACCATTACTTATTAAAACAGACTTTTTACATGCTTTCTTTTTTCTGTACCATATATAAAAAAACTCTGATTCTGTAGATTTCAAATACAACAATTTAGGGGTTGTTATGTTCTGGGCGCATAGGTATGTATATCTGACAGGATTTTATATTAATCCTACAGATGTGCATTTTGAATATACAATAAGGAGAGCAACAGAGAACGTCTGGCCCATTTTCTTGAACCACATGAAGGTGAATATCTACACCTCATATGCTGGAGAGGTTTTTAGCTTCAGCTTAGCAAACCCATTAAGTGAGTGGTCCCCAACCTTTTTATCACCAGGGACCGGTTTCATGGAAGACAATTTTTCCAAGGACCAGGGCTGGGGGGGGATGGTTTCGGGATGATTCAAGTGAATTACATTTATTGAGCACTTTATTTCTATTCCTATTACATTGTAATATATAATGAAATAATTATACACCTCACCATAATGCTAACAGGAGGCAGAGCTCAGGTGGTAGTGCGAGTGATGGGGAGCGGCTGTAAATACAGATGAAGCTTTGCTCGCTTGCTTGCCCGCCGCACCTTCTGCCGCTTACCTCCTAACAGGTCACGGACCGGTACTGGTCCATGGCCCAGGCGTTGGGGATCCCTGCATTAAGTGACAGAGTAAGTAGCCTCTTATAACAGATTTATCACTATGACTGACATTAAGCTGCATGGTGGAGCAGAAAGAACACAGGTATGAGTTCAGAGGGAGACCTGGGTTCAGGTTCTGTCTTTGCAATTTACTGCCTCAGTCCTCACTATGAGGCCCTCAAAGGCAGAGACCAGATGCCAAGAGACTAACAAGTGTCTGTGAAGTGTTTGCTGATCTGAACCAGTATTCCTCAATAAAACTCTTCTTTTTCTTATGAAGACTCTATGTAGAAGCATCTAAGCTAGGAATGCTGGGGATAGCTGGCAAATGAAGGCCAGGTAAAGAAGTGGACTTCAACCTGATGCAGGTCAACGTCATCATCAGAAGTTTTCAAAACGAAACAAAAAAAAACCTCCTAAGGTCCAGGCTCCACCACACGCCAATTAAATCAGTTCTCCAGGGATGAATTTCACATCAATATTTAAAAAGTTCCAACCATGTGATTTTAATACATGGGAAGTTTGAGAATCACTGCCCTAAACCCCAAGCCCTTTTAGCAGCAATTTCAACCTGAACTCCATTATTCCAAAATTACTTTCAAAGATGAACTCTGTATCCTTGGGCTCCTGACTCTGTGCTCCTGAGTCACTTCCTTTATTTTTCTCTTACACTCTCTGGACAATCATAATGGCTGTGTTTCCATCCTTAGAATGGACATCCAATCATTTGTTTCTTGGTTTGATTTGTGGTAATGCTTCTGAAACATATGTGATTCATATTAACTCTATCATAATAGCTCAGCAAGAAGAGTTATGCTTTCAACAATTCTTTGGTCCCCTGGAATTGGGAAACTGGTCAATAGGCACCATCCCTCCCCAACTAAAAAAAATCTTGTATATGCTTGAAGGTAATATCAGACAGACATCTTTCTGAGAAACTGTGATTCACTGACATTTCCTTATAAGCCTATTTTCTTTCCCTTTAATCCATGATTAACTCATTCCAGTTTTCTCAACCACTATCTCTTTATTGCAAATACCACTTCAACGGCCTAAGACAACATTTCTATTCCTCATTCAGTTTTGTATTTAAAGTCAACACTGAAAACAATTAACAATGGCAGAAAATATGAATTCTGTGGTGGGCAAAGTTCTTGCTATTCATACTCCAAATGCAGAAAAAAATGGTACTTAACCATTATGAGAACTCATAAAAGTACTATCTACACAGAAGACACTTCCTTCGTCCTTTTAAAATATTTCTAGGTCACTCCAGCTAATAACAGTGCCAGGTATTTCTCTGGAACAATGAGATATCAGTATCTCACAACCAGCACCACCGTAAGAGATGGAAAAGCAAATTATTATACCTTCAGAGAGGCCCTCTCCAGTGCATTTGCTAATTATTAGTCAATCTGTCTCTTGCTGCTGGTGATGACTGCTTGTTAGTATACGGCAGCAGTGCCTTCTGAGGCTGCTGTAATTGAAGGTTTGCAAGAGCTTCTATAGCTGAGGCACATTCTCCAACCTAAGACAGATGTGATCAGCCTTGTTGTTAACAAGACTGAAATAACTGGAAATCTGTGATTTGGTTAATTGCAGGCTTCCTGGAAGTACCTTCATACAGGAAAAACTTTTGGACATCCTCTGAAAAATACCTTCCTTAACTCTAACTGCTTGGCAGCCCCATTCTAAATGCCTCGCCTCTCAAGTTAGCACAGCCCAGAGAAACCCAGAGAAAGCAATCACTAAACCATTGAGTAAATAACCAATCTTTAAAAAGTACTTAGAGGTAAGAACTAAAGTCAAATCGATTCTTGTGGTAGAAGGTATTAGCTTACCATTGCCTCTAGGAGGGTAGACTCTCTGGAGCCAAAGGTTCAAAAATCCCACAGATGGAACTCAGCTCTTCATCTTTTCAGTGAGACATCGATGTGATCAAGCCCATATTTCCTCTGGTGCTCATCTCCCCTCATATCCTAACATCAGCACAAGAAATGACTTTGGAAGACAAATATACTCGCTTCCTTTGATACCTTTAGTCCCAGTCAAGAGGGGTCCATGGCCTGGACCCAAACTTTAGAGGATTCTGCTCTGGCCTCTTCTGGTTGTACCGCAGCCCATGGGGTGAGGAGTCTGCAGAGCACAGGGGACATCTTCACCTGATGTCTGTTCCCTCCAATACCTTTCTAAGTCACACTCCATGTTACCAGGGACCTCAGAACTTCCTGATCAAATAGTCCTGAGACCACTCTCAGGGCCTGCCTGTTTGATAAGAGGGCAGACCACCAGAGTGTGCACCTCTGGCCTGAGAGATGACCAAGGGCAGAGGTTTGAAGGTATCAATACATGGAGCTTGGATGTACAGGCTGGGCTGTGCTTAAAACCTTCCCAGGCGTAGGACAGAGCCAAAGGTGATAAGAAAAGGGAGATGGGCTGTGCAGTGGCGGCACCTATTCCTACACTGCCATATGCAGCCTGGATCTCCGAGAAGTCCAGGAATTCTTAATGCAAATCTGAACTCCCAGATCTTCATGCAGGATAAAACAGATTTTATTTACTGTCTGTTAACTTGATACACAACCTTAAATATTTGGGCACATTGTATATAGGCCTCCAATCACACTCTTGTCCCAGGCCCCCAAGTGTTAAGGTGGGCCCAGTTTTACGCAGCCCTAAAGAAACTAGAGAATAGCTTCTGCTCAGGATTTTCAAGGCATTCCATGTCAAATATCAAACAAGAGACCTTGCTAAAGTTTTGTGAAAGCAAATAATCAATATAAGATTAAAAATACTTGCCTAAAAACTTCATAAAATGCATTTGCCACTTATCGGTTATTTTCTATTTTAAAACTCTATGTAAATAAACACGCTATATTTCATGATATAGATCTGCAATAGTCTATACATCTGAAAAGTCTATAAAAGTTCTCTAGAAAAATGAGGTATTTTTCTCACTGTCCTTAGAGCGGCATTCTCACAGAAAAAATTTTGGTCTTATTGTGTTTTAATGTCACAATGTCTAACAAAATCCTTAATGGTTGATTCAAAATGTTGTTGTCTGTTATGCGTCAGGAAATCCATTCATATATTTATTTGTTCAATAAATATCTACCGATCACCTACTGGCACCTCTGTGCCAGGCATTCCACCAGCTTCTGGGCATTTGATGTTGGATAAAACAAATAGGTAAGACGTAACTCAATATATTAACTGGAGGAGAGTGGCAAGTAAACAAGCAATTACAATATTTGACAAATGCTATGAACTTATTAGAAGAACACAGGAGGGGCAGTGAACGCAATCATGAACTGCAGGAAGGTTTCCCAAAGAGATGTCAGTCAAGCTGAGTGCTGAAGTTAGCCGAGTAGGTGTTTATCTGGCAAAGAAGGAAATTAAAACATCTACTCAGAAGACTTCTAAATTCTATCAGACAGTGATCCACAGGAAAAAGAGACAGAGGAGAGTATATCTGTTGACTGCCAAGCACTGTGAACGTGCTTTATATGTATTAAATAACTGCTCTGCACAACAATATGGTGAAGAAGGTGTTATCAACCTCATTGCGTTGAGGAGAAAACAAAGGCTCAGGGACTTTAAGCAAGTTGCTCCCAGTCATGGGACCAGAGAGTGGCACAGCCTGGATTCAAACCCAGGAACAGGATAGGTTCCTCCCATTACATCAAGGATCACTAAACTGGAAAATCATGCTCAAACAAAACTTTGCCTTATTCTTTCCAGTCAGTAAGCTTAGATCTTCTTTGAGAGGAGAGAGGTATATCTACCAAGCGCACTTTAGTTTTAAATAGATTCCACTGATGACAGTGTGTCAGAATGTACCCAGAATGGCAGATGACAGGGCTGAACTTAACAGCTGAGATTTCCATGTTCTTGACTCAGTGCTGTTGGGCGTTGTTCATGCGCTGTATGGTTGCATGTGGTTCTTTGTAATTTAGAGTCATCAGTATTTTCATCCAAACAGACCCACTTTATCTCCAACCACTCAAGTGAGCACAGGGTGTCTGCTCCTGCTTCTTTGAAAGGCCACAAGTTAGAACCCATGTATATTCTGGCCTCACATTGTAGAATTAGTTTCTTCTTTACCTGTCACCATCTCAATAAGAAAATAAACTTAGTAATGTAGGTCAAATTGTCAAAGAACCCACCTTTTGACTAGACAAGTAGGACGAGAAGGTATTTTTTGTTTCCAACTGCATAAGGAAATAAGTTTTTTTATTCAATTTGTATATATATAGCCCTAAGTATATGAGATATATATACAGATATATGTAAATATATATGCATTTTCTATACAATTGTATACATAGCCCTATATAATTTGGGGCTATGTTATGGTTCAAATGCTGCTTCTCAGAGGCATTCTTTTAACTCCACAGAACTGGAAGAGTTCTGAGGAGTTCTTTAATCAGGATCGTACCTGGGATGAGGGCCCACTTGCCGAAAAGGCAGCTTATGTTCTGTACTCAATATCTGATTTTAGGGAAGGTGACTACATTGCAAAATTTAAATTTGTTTGAGGTTAATTAAGCTGGAGAAAATTCTTGAAGCTTTGATTACAAAGGAATGAAATGCACCCTATGTGTAGTAATTAGAAATAGCAATATAAAAGGTAAAGCTCTTTCAAACCAAGTAAATTGGTGTTTGTATAAATGTTTCCAACTACTGTCTATTCATTCACTCAGGAGTAAGTATTATGTTTGGTTTTTTTTGTTTTTTGCGGTACGCGGGCTTCTCACTGTTGTGGCCTCTCCCGTTGCGGAGCACAGGCTCCGGACGTGCAGGCTCAGCAGCCATGGCTCACGGGCCCAGCCGCTCCGTGGCATGTGGGATCTTCCTGGACCGGGGCATGAACCCGTGTCCCCTGCATCGGCAGGCAGACTCTCAACCACTGCGCCACCAGGGAAGTCCGGAGTAAGTATTATGAAGAAAAGTAAAGCCAAGTAAGAAGAGAGGATGACTGACGGTGATGCCTTCTAGACTGGGTGGTTAGGGAAGGCCCCCCCGAGGAGGGGAAATTTGAGCAGACACCTGAATGTCATAAAGGGCAGGCTATGTGGAGATCCAAGTGAAGACAGTTCCAAGCAGAAGGATTAGCCAGAGTGAGGGTCTTGAAGCAGAAACAAGCAGTGTAGATTCAGGGAAGACAGAGAAAGCCAGCGTGGCCAAGGAAGTATAAGAGACAGAGAGAACCTTAGGTGAGGGGAGAGGGGCAGGTGCGGACAGAATTGGGGGTGGTGAGAGGCAGATCATGGCGGGGCTCTGAATGTCATGGTAAAGAGTTTGGATTTTATTTTAAATGTGGTGGGAAGTGGTCCAATCTGATTTATGTTTTCCAAGAGTCAATTTGGCTGGGGTATGAAACACTGACCACAGGAGTGCAAGTGCTGAGTGCAAGGAGACCAGTTTGGAAGCTACAGGAATAGTCCAGGAGATGCTTACAGACACTGAGGCGGCAGCAGGTGGGGTGGTGATACAAGGCACAATTTGAGACGTGGTGAAGGTAGGGCTGAATGGACTTGCTGATGGATTGGTGATGATACTCGGGGTTGAGGATTTGGAGATATTGTGGTACCACTAGTTGAGCTTGGGAGGAAATGGGGGAGTAACAAGCTTGAGGAAGAAAGTCAAGGGTTTAATTTTGGACATGTAAAGTCTGAGATACCTATTAGATAACCAGGAGAAGATACTCAGTAGCCAGCTGGATAGATGAACAAATGTATACTCAGGGGGAATCTTAGGGCTGAGGGTAAAAATTAGGAGATGGCAGCATAGAGATGGAATATAAAGCCACAGTCTCTGGTGAGATCTTCCAGGGGACACCCAGGAAGAATGTAGACAGAAGGGGGAGGAGGGGTGAGCCCTGAGTTCCAGGGCCTTCCAGCCTAGAGCTGGGAAGAGGAAGAAGAGATAGCAAAGGAGACAGAGTGCGTTGCTGGTGTGTGGGGAAGAAACCCAGAAGAATATCTTTCGGAAGCCATAAAAAGAGCATGTTTTAATAAAGAGGGAAGGTGTGATTGGGAGCTGCTGAAAGGCTGAGTAAGAATACTAATTTACATAAAAAGAAAACTCTTAGAGAAATATTAAACTAAAATATAGGGGCTCTGTAGTTATTTATGTGGAAAAATAGGCTTAGACAAGATTATGATTCCACAAACATTGAACAGTCTTATCATAAAATCCAATGTTTAATCTAAAAATAATGTGACAATTTTTTCATTTCACGTCTGTAAGTCAAATCATTATGCTGTATACCTTAAACTTACATAGTGCTATATAGCAATTATATCTCAATAGAACTAGAAGAAAAAAAGAAAACTAGTGTGACACTAGAAAACAGTTCTTATGTTGACTAGAGGCTTATCATACAAATAAAGCAATTAACCCAAATGCCAACCAACAGCCTCCTTGAAAGGCTACCTATAGGCGGGAAAGATTTCTTCCTCCTCTGATGAATTTTAGCTAATGCTGTGTGAGTCGTATTGAGGCCAAATATAAAAAAAGTAGGATCCCAAACTTTCATAACTGTGCTAAGTTCTCCTTCTGTCAAAATGCCTCATCACTGATAAGTCTGTATCATTATTACAACCAAAATTCTATATCCAAGTAAACGCCTCTATGTTCCATATTGAATGTTAGCATGATCCGCATTTCTTGGCCTCTCTGCAGACATTTTGTGAACTAGTGACTTTTGTACAGAGCATTCCCCCCTTGAATGATCTGGAACACTCAAAACTAAGGCTGGCTTTCCCTTACCACACAACATGCCCTAAATGAACTATGTCCACTTAGCTGGTATACATTCAAACAATGTGTTTAGGAAATGTAAGTCAATAGTAGTGTAAATAAAACATCATTAAAATTTAAAACAGCAGCAGGCAACACAATAATCCAAAATCCAGTCCAAGTCAAACTATTAAGTTATCCATTGCTCAGATGCCCCTCCGGCCATGTGAATAATCCATAGGTCTACCATATGCGTGACTTGATTATTTAATCAGCCTCTAAAATGGGGAGGGCTAAGCACAGAGTAGCCATTCAAACAACAGTTGAGTTGTTTTAGAATGAAGATGTGCCTTTGGAATTTTCAAGTAAGCTCTACTATTTGGGATTCAAATTCTAATTGTTTCTCATAAAAGGCTTGATCAGTACCAAAGTGGGGAGACAGTCTCAATGCATAATGATTGAGCTTACCAGTTTTTAAAAAATCCCTTATCAACCTAAACTTATGCAATTTAATTTTCTTGTCATTGCTTTCCCTATAATATCAAAAATGATGCTTTCTTTACTATTTCAAACTCATCATAAAATTCCTAAAAATCTGAAATTCAATTTGTCACATTACTGCTGATTTGAATAATGGCTGAATAAAAGACAGGAAACGCTGAAGCAGCATCGATTTCTAAAACATTTTGCACTTTCCTCCTCCATCCCTGTAAAGTAAAGCTCGGATGCTATGCACAATTACACAAGAAAATCAAGAAAGCCATTACATTCAGCATTTTGTCATCATCATTGTTACCATGGCAAAAAGTGGGTTTAGTTTAGCACATCTGCTACGGGAGAGGTCCACTGGCCTTTTGTAAAGCTGAGTAACACTATAATGCCAAATTCTGTAGGCTGTCACTGTTTTTTTCCAGGGTAAGACTACTGTCCACAGATGCTACTGTCTCTCTCCTTAATGATCGGACCAATGTCACCTTATTATTGTATTCTTACAGTTGGCCAGTGACCAAGGAACACAGTTAATCTAGAAAGGTTACCCCTTGACCCACCTTCTGATCTAAGGGGTCAAAAATATGTGGTGTGAAAGCTTGGGACTCCAATAATAGCAAAGGCCAAAGTTTCAACAGTTGTACTGTAAATTACAATAGAGTTGTGCTAAAAGTAGCACAGATTTAGACGTGAGAAAGACAATGCATGATAACTAGTTGTACCCATAGTTACATTTTCTCTGAGTATCAGTTTAGTTGTCTGTAAAATGGAAATAAACGTAACTTTCTTGTGAGTATTAACTGAGATATTCTGCAAGCCCAGACACATGGTGGGTACTCAGTAATATGGCATCCTCCCCCCTCCTCCAACACCATCCTTTTCTTAACCACTGAGATCTCCATGCCTTTGGGAATGTTGGTTGAAGTTGGTAGGTAAACTATTTTCTACCACTGGAAGGTAATTTGTTTTGATCTTTCATATCGTTTGGATACTTTCCTCAGAGAGCTGAGGATAAAATATTTTTTTAAGATCTGACAGAAAGCATAACTTCCACATCAAGAGGATAAAAGTCAGTGTCAATATCATAATATATATCACATCCTATTTTTCATATTTTAAGTGACACCAGTATCATCACTGTGAAATGGAAAATGGCGTCTACACTAATTTTGACATTATGCAGAGATTTTTCGTTTTAAAAAATGACGCTACATTATGAAAGCAAAGAAGCTGAAATTACCTGAAATGAATACATTAATCAAGTCTCGGTATTTACTAGAAACAAAGGCTACTAGCATTTTTACCAGCTAAACAAAATATTTTTTTCTAATGAGATTTCTGCTGAGTATCGTTTATCTTAAGAGAAAAATAATGGGGCCTTACCTGTTCCAGTAGCTCCAGAACTGGTCATGCAGGTAGGCGTGGTGGCTACATTCATCACCAAATGAGGCTTTGCTTTCAATCCAGTGAATTATGTGCCCTTCTACAGCTAAGGGACAAAGCATTACTAATATAGAGCCAAGGGAAGGGAAAATTGAAAATTTTGAACTCTGTCTGGGTCTCTCTATGCTTCACATTCATGAACAGAGGCTTAGCCCTCACCATCATCTATGGATGTAATTATAAAACAACACATCGTACATGTTCGTAACAAGGAACATTTATGCTACAATCACATCCCTTTTATTTTCGTCATTTACAAAAGTCTCTCTCCTATTCTGAGACTGCCTGTATAAGTTGACAAGTAATGTGAAAGCAAACCAAGTGAGCTTGGCTTTTCAATAGAACCCTGTGTTAAAAATTCGGTACTTAGAGAAATGACTTGAAAATGGTAACCAAAATGTCTTTAGAACACATGTTTATTTCTCAAATACACACAAAAGTTTTTAAGGCATAGGTTTCTTCTAAACCTATAATTTTCTGCTATTTTAAAATAATCTTTTGCAATTATTTCACACATTTAGATACAAAATTATCAAGCTAATCTAGATTCTCTGGTAACATTTGCTAATAACATTAACACAATTTTTCAAAGCTATGGGAAAAACACATCCCTTTTCTCTATAAACAAATGCATAGCAGAGTTTAAGGACTTACCAACGGGTACTTGTAAAATAAAGTCTGGTGTTTTGTCATAACCCTTTGCTCGGAGCTGATCTTCATCTACAGGATGAACAAATACTATTACTTATCACAGTATTCCATTAACAAGACAGCAATATAATTGCTTTTCTTCCTTAAAAATGTGTAAAAATTACTAATGCAGTCATACATGTCATTCTTATATATGCAATGCTGTGTAGGAATAAATGAACTTTCATAACAAACTGGAAGCATAGATATAAAAATGCCTCTTTGTCCCTTCTGCATTTTTATGTCTTTATTATAAACATCATTAATTCAAGCTGTCATACACTACCTTTCTTATAATTGAAGATACTCAAAATAATGAAGTATACTTACTGATTAAAAGAAAAGGCTTCTACCACCATGAATATCACTAATGTTATCAAGCCAATATTGACATTGGCCTTTATAAAACAAATGCTTTCATTAAAGCAATTAAGAAAGTTTAGTTTCAATTAGTGAAACTATTCCTACATACAAGAACATAAGAAAGAGACAAGGACAGTGAGATCCCCACAGAGAATTAATGACCCTGCTTAATACCTTTGGTCGGCTATTGTTTCTGGCATCTACCAAAGTTTTACAACTAACAATATGTAATTCTGAAAAGCCAACAGGCTTTGAGATTTTTTTCTAAATCTGTTCGATTTCTTGATCCTCTGTAAATATCAATGAGCCATTCAGGAGGAAAGGAGGCAGGAAAACAGAGTGCTTGACAAAGTTGGAAAAAACTACCTAGGTGCTTGGTTAAAAAAAAAAAAGTCCTCCAATATTTTCTAAACGCTGTCCTTGACTTCTAAAGGCATTACAATGTGATTCTGAAATGAGCAGTTCTCTGTTAGATTTTGGAGTGACCTGGTCATTCAATTCCAGACATGGCTTTCTGTCTTCACCCAACCTCAACTAATGGCCCAACCAAGTAACAAGGAAGGCTGTGTGGTCTTTTAACACCTACTGGGCTGTTGACATTGTCATGCATCCCATTCGCCTTCCTGCATCACCTTTGATTAAAATTAATGGCCCATTCTCAGTTGTTGGGTAGCTTATTTCCAATCCATTTGTCAGGCCAAGACAGTGGTTTCATGGCCAATGTTCAGAAACTCTGTTTTAGAACACTCCTGTGTACATCCTGAAAGGTCAGCATTTTAAATGTAAATAACCTTTAAATGACAAGACACATATTTAAACTAGATATTTAAATTAAATTTGGTTACAGTTGTTATCCTTTATCCAAATTTTGAAGGACTGATGCTAGAATTTGAAACAATCTCCCCTGCTTGAAATATAAAAAATTCTAAGTTAACTGTTGAAATAAGGAAATAAAATTAATCTTACTTTAAAAACAAGAGAATTTGGAAAACTGAACTGTGGATGAACAAGACTGAAAAAATTTCTATCCTCTAAATGCATTCTGGCTACAAGAATGTTTAATGGAAAAGACATTTATTAAATCAACCCAACTGCCTTGAGCTGATGTTTCAGGTAGCTGATGAACAGTTTTAGAAGCTGGGTTGACATTAAAAAAGAGAGATTAATATTTTATTAAAACTATCCTAGCTTGATCAACCTTTGCAGATGTTCAAATCTGTTTCAGAAAGAAAAATGATTATGTTTCCGACAGCAGCGCAAAACAAAATTTCAAAGGTCACCAAGCAATCCAAACGCACACACTAAAATCCCTTAAAAGGCAGATGCTACACTCTTGTTCACTGCACCAAAATTACTAACACAATACCTACAATTTAAATTTCCTGAAGATAAACATCGGGTGAGGCTAGGAAATCTTTCCATCTTTCTGTGGAGAACCTCAAAGTACAAGAGTATTCATATGCTTTCTCCAGGCCACCCCCCCACCTCCCTCCCTCTCAATATGAAGTTGATTCAATAGTAACTGTACTCAAAAGACAGCTTCTAGGAGTCTGTGTCACCACCAGATATTACTTTTTTTTTTTTAAAAGAGGTCATTCCACATATCGGAAGTACTATGTTATTATGTATTGGGTATATTCTCTGTTTATTTTCTAAACCCTCACTGCCTTACCTGCCTTATTTCAATCTTCACACTATTTCTTTCAACCTAGATTTCCTAAAAAAGGAGGAGGGTACAACTTGGCAAAGTTCAGAGAAGATGAGAGTGCAAGTATAGGAAGTAGCATTTATGAACAGGTGGCCTTGCTCACCTGATCTAGGTCCCAGGAGATTTTTAAGGTCAGCCCCATCCATCTGACCTGATTTCCTGGCCTTTGCATTATGCTCCTTTCCTGGCTCCCAGACCTTCAAAGATTTCTTACCATTAGATCATTATCCAAACCATTGGGTATGGATTTAAAATTTGGTTGACCATTGGGTGGGTCAGGGTTCCAACTCTAGGATCTCGAGGTTATGGCTCGGTCATCATCCCACATGACTTCCCTTCTGCCTCCTTCTTTGTTCATTCCCTTGTCTCATTGTGTATGTGCCTGTGTCCCAAATCCCGGGCCTATTCACTGCCCCATTCTCACCACCAGCATATGCTTGGCACATATTTAAGACTCAAAAGGGTAACTGAATAAAATATAAATGCATTTTTAAGAATACCCATGTCTTTTGCAAAGCCCACCTGAACTGACTTAATAATTTTCTTTCCTGATTTAAGAGACAACAAAAGTGACCCAAAGTTCAAGGTTGTATTTGATGACTTTCACTGCTGTCTTTCACCCCGGCCCCAGCTGTCTGCTCTGAGGTACATCTTGATCATCAAGGAAGGGACTACACATGGGAAGTTTTCCTACCTTCTTCTTTGGTCTGTAGTATTTTAAATAACACTGGATTTATCCATTCCTTAAAGTTTGGGCAGAATTCCCCATAATAAGCAGTCTAGGCCTGCTGCTACTATAGTGGGTAGTTCTTTGGTTACTTTTCCCTTTTTTTTTTTTTTATGGCTACTGATCTGTTTAGATTTTCATCTCTTATACAGTCAGTTTTGCAATTTATATTTTCCTTGGGAATTATAAGTTTCATCCATGTTTTTAGAGCTTTTTGTACATATTGGAACCAAGTGGTTACTTATGATTTTTTGAACTTCCCAAGTGGAAAACTGGATGTTTAAGTAACCTGCTGTTTTCTTCAAGAAAAAATGATCAGGATTAAGAAAAAAGAAAGAATAACATTAGTTAGAAAGGGAAAAAAAAGAGTAACAGCAATGTTTTAGACTAGTACTTTTAGTGTAACTTCCCAGAATTGCTGGGGATCAATATGAAATCAATCTCCAAATTCTGTATACCTAACTTATTCAGTGAATGTAGCAAATATGAAGTAGGGCTCTTCTGATTTAAGGTATATTAAAAACACCTAATATATTCCATAAGTACAAGCTTGTTAATGTCATTGTTCAAGTGTTCATTATCAAAGTTAATATAAGAATATTCTCACTTAAAAGCAGACTTGTTAGCCTCTAGATCCACAAAATGTAGGGTATTTAGATAGTGTGCCTTAAGAAACAGTATTTCTGAGCTTGTAAAGTCTTCCAACCTTCCAGTTTATACATGATAAAAGAGGCCAAGAGAAGTTAAGTGACTGCCAACACCTGGGCCTCTCAAATAGCCAGATATAGACAAGAGCCCACCACAACCAAGTACTGGTTTGTCCCAACAGACCATATACCACTCTTAATTATGGCAAATATTTAAATTTGATCATGTGTAATACTTATGAAGTGGGGAAAATTTTCTCATTTTCCTCATGAAAGATTTGGAAACGCAAGAGAGGGGATGGCTATCTGTTGGATAGTATTTGGTTGACACCGGAAGAGGAGCTGAACGAAATAATCACTTGATCTCTAGCCTTTTAATGATCCTTTCTTCAATGGAACTAAAAAACCAATGAAACTGCATCCACAGATAAAACTGATGTTACATTTTAAAAGACAATCCAGATCTTCATTTGTTTTTAAGTTGTCAGGCTTGCCTTTAGAGGACATTTTTAAAAAGGAATCACATATGTAAAGAACACTGTGAAAGTTTAATTTCTGGGGCCTTTTAATTACCCTCTCCTCTAAATGCCCAAAATATCCAAAGCAATTAAGTACTGATTACACAATTTCTTTTTTTAAAATAAAGGCATGATTTTGAGTCAGAGAACAAAACACATCTGAAACTAGTTAACATATACTTAAGAATCATAGCACGGCATGAGGACTGCCAAGAAGTTTGAGGTTTTCTTTTTTTTTCTTAAAAGACTTTAAATTTAAGAAATACAGTTATTTCCCAGAGAAATTATGCAAAATTCCAGTTCATAACATCTGAAAATGAAAAGAAAAATAATATTCTGACATGGTCTTTTATCTATGAATTTGTCAAAACGTTTCTAAAATGCTAGGTTAAAATACCTCGTACAAAAAGAAACTTTTTAACACCTGTTACATTTTTACTAAATTGGGGAAGGGCAAAAAATACACATCAATACAAGTGAAAACTACAGTATATCTTTTCTACTCCAGTATCTTGTTTTTCTGGTTTTTTTCCCCCCAAAACACTGTCTCATTCAATAATTGGTGCTATGACCTTTGCATCCCATATTTTTATATTCTCTAAGAGTAAGTTTCACAGCCTTTCCAATTTAAGAAGTTAGCAGGGTTTTGGTAATAGATGTTACTATGCTATGCAAACCATCGCAAAGGTACACCAAACAGATATGCATTTAATGGGGAGAGCGATAACACAGATGAATGAAATCTTTAGAGAACCTAAAAATTTCATTACAGCCATTAGTTTTAACCTCTTCCCCCAAAGCCTCTTATCAAAGCCACTAATAAGGAATACAACTGACTGCTCTGACCTTGTCCTTTGCTTATGTCTTTAGGGGACAATACTTGTGAAAATTGAAGTGCCCTAAAGATAGGAAACAAATGGGAGGTCACAAGCCAGGACAGTGCAAAGTGAGGTAGGGTAGGCTGGCCCCTGCTGACTGGTGGCTGTGGAGACAGAGGACATGAACATGGACAACAAAAGCAAAACTCTTCCATATTTTATACTGCATCGCTCTAAATTCTTTTGGTTTAATGCCACAAAAGAAGGGACAAATCAGCATGGTAGAGTAAAAAGAATTCAGGGCAAGTTGTTGGGAGGGGGAGGGCAATAACTGTGATGAAAGGTCTGGGGCAAGTTTCCACTAAACAGAACAGGGAGACTGGATGGTCACAGAGCCCTTTCTAACTCCAAAATTCTGTGGAATGGATGAATGTTAGCCTTTGTCTGCCCCAGCTCTTTGAGGTGTAGTCACTGATGTTAAGACCCTATTGTCCCTGAACGAATCTCAATGGAGGGAGGCATATTAGCAGCTCTGAGACATAAAAGTGATCTCTACACACTGACACACACACACACAGGACCAAGGAACCAATCCAACAATAACAGTAACAGATTTGACCCCTGATGCCTTTTGGTTATGGGGAATAAAGCTCCAACCTGTAGCTAATTTTCTGTGGGGTGAGATATTTGATTTTTTCTGTCCTGTACTCTGCCCTGTCTGGCACTGCCACCTTACTCTCACAATGTGATTCTGGTGGGCGGTCCTCCCGCCCCCCTACCACTGGCCACAGGAGTGGACACTTGACCCAGAATAACTGATCAGAGCCCTTTCTAAGATTCATTATGAGGCCAACCAGAAGCACCACTGTTCCCTGGGATTAGAAACTCTTAAGAGTAAACAAATTAGCAACTGCCAGGGATCATCTTTGTTGTCTAAGAATGAAGCCAACAGGGCAAAAAAGAACACAAAAGGGAAAAAAGAGGAGAATGACACTGTTTTGTCTCCTGGATTCTAGACACACCAGAAGCAAACTTCTAGACACACCAGAAGCAAACTTCTCCTTTGGACTTCACGGGTATATCTCTGAACTAATAAATTCTCCTTTTTTGTGTGTGCATATAATCTAGTTAGACTGGATTTCTGTCACTTACAACCAAAAGTTTTAATTTATCATCAGTGGCCAGGAAAGCAGATATTGGCAGATGTGAGTTATTTAACCAGAGCAATGGTGACGGAAGAGCTGTGGGCCTGAAGCAGGAAGACTACCGTCGTTAAGTGGACAGGGTAACCTGTCTTCAAAGTTCCAAAGAACCTGTCTTTCAGCAGCATACACATGTCTGTGGTTCTTTTCTCTTGGTCCCAGGGAGAAGCGTGCACAGCATATTCAATAAGGCAAGTAAGTAAAGATGGTCCCTCACCTTGACAACTTCTTCAGGAAGGGGAGAACAGGCCCCAGATTCTCCACATCCTGCCCCCAATATAGTGTTCCTGTTACCCTGAAAACTGCATCTAAGTTTTACCCTTTAGTTGGGAATTTAAATAGTTGATACCTTCTGAAATACCCAACCATCTCAGTTCCCTTTAGCCTATATAACCATATGTTTTATTTCTAGTCTCTTATCCTCTACTGCTAACATCTGCATGTAAACACAATCCTAGTATTCTAAATCTCATCTATTCCCACTGCCTATTCTTCACCTGAAGTCATAATCCCCCGTCTGTCACATCATAATCACTTCCCCAGAGCACTGCTGCTGCAGGTGGGGAATAAAGCAGCAGGAGTAGATGAACTCTTAGAAACAAAGATCCTAATTTCTTACAGCAAGGGACATCCTTCACTAAGCCTATCTGGCTTTACAGATTACACCCTCCTGGAGTCCCACAGAGTAATACATGAACGCTAGAAAAGCACCCATGTAAAATATGCTGGTTTGTCATAAGGCAAGACCAAACATGGTAGGGTGAGGAAGGGATGAAGCAAATGTCTCTCAGGTATCACTCAAAATAATTGTTAGCTTCTACTAACAGGGCAACATTCACTGGAAAGAATAAAATAACTGCAGAGCCCTCCTTATCAAGCCAAACTTAACAAGAATTCGCACCAGACAGTGGCTGTGGAAGTCACTAATGAAAGTCCCTCCGACCTGGAGATATGCCAACCCATGGAGGATGAATGGTTCGTCTTCAGTCTTTGGTACAAGCTCTTTCATATCTTCCCTAACAGTGCAAACAGTCTTGTCATCTTCTGGCAGTCACTATTTTCCTTTCCTCCCTTGCCTTTTGTCCAAATCTCTCCCCTCACCCCCTCAAAAAAGAGAGACAGACAGAGAGACAGAGACAGAGAGAGGATATAAAAAAACATGGTTTCATTAATTACTTGAGAGATACAAATTAAAACATCTCCATCAGTAGACATAATACATTTTCTGTTTCACTGATGTTAGAAATGGAACAAACTCTTAGCAGAGGGGATAAGGATGGTCACAAGTGACACTGGTCAATTTAAAGTTTAAGAAGGGTTCTTTGTGCTTCCAAGCCTAAAAGTCGGCAGTAGGCTCTTCACATTTTCTGAGACTTTAAATGCCGATCAATAAATATTCATTCTAAATTAACTATCCTTGGAAAGAACTGATCTCTACTTATCTGAAATTTTCCTGGAAGGCTCCATGTTTGACTTAAGATTTTTTTTTTTTAACCCCTAATGGTACCTGCCCATAGCAAGTACTAAAGGTATCTGTCTGCTGCACCAAAAGAAAGAGTGGTTAGCTTAGTGGTAAGACAGCCAAGCTAATGAGCTCAACTAGCTGTCCGAGAAGCACATGGAAGCAGGAAGGGGCCACTGAGAGAGACCAGATGAGGAAGTAAAATTCTATCACCACTTCAGGAAAAGTAGCTTATGAGCCAGTAGCATTTTCTTCATATGTAAAGGGTAGCTATTGATTTTTAATATAATCTGTACCTTTCTTTCAAAAATTTCATAGGAGAAGCAGGATAACAGCCTTGAATGTATTTATTTTCACTATCAAGACAATCAAGTGAGATGCACTAGATGAAACTGCATTCTTACTGGGACGGACAAGGCAATAGTGTGTGTGACTGAGCAGCCGGACGGCGGGAGTGTCTGTCATCATCCCCGTAGTAATTAGTGTATAGTTCCTGGCATGCAGAGAACATACGCGACAAAAGTTAACTGAAAAGAATGAATGAATAATGAATAAAAGAATTACAAGAGCTCTGAGAAAATTACTAGAAATTACCTGTACTCATTTGTTTGTAACTTGTCTCCCTACTAGACCATAACGCTACAAAAGCAGGGACTTTATCTGACTTATGTCTAATGCCTAAAATAGTACCTGACTCAGTAACTTATTTTTCAAACAAATATGTGAAAAAAATATATTTTTCAGTTGGAGAAACTAAAGTCATTTATTCAACGTTGACTCCTCTTAATACAATATACATTTTGAGAAGTACAAAATGGATAAATTTACAAGATAGGATAAATCCATGAGTACACACAAATCTTCAATGAAAAGGACTCTCTTTCTTTCCAATAGTGCCTGGTTAAATCTTGTGCCATAGCAACTGCTCAGTACATGGTTATAAATCAAGAAAATTTAAGAAATTATTAGGGTTAAGATAAAAGTGATTTATTTTTATTTTTCTCTTTTATCTGCCCTCTCTGTTTTACAGAGGTCAGATAAAATATGTATTTTATAAAATGACATATCGAGCACAATGGGTGGAAATTTTTAAATGAGATAAAAAATTTCAGGAAGTCATAATTCTTAAGAAGGGGTAATATATAAACAATAAGAATCCTCGTCTTTTGAAAGTAGTCCAGATTTGAAGGAGGGAAGGAGGGAGGGAAGGAGAGAGAGAGAGAGACACGGAGGGAAGGAGATTGATTTTACCTTCATTTATTAAAAAAAATCAAAGTAAAACAAACATGTTTGCAATGCCTCTGCAACAAAATTCACGGTGTACACATGTAAACAAGAAAACAAAATACGTTTATGGTCTATTTATATACCAATATTTTTGATGATCTATCTAAATTTACCTGGTACAGTACTTTAGATATGATTAATCATTGTGAAGGGGTATTTACAAGGTAAAAGAACAACCCCATAACAATACTCCATACAAAGCTTTGAATTTTCATGTTTTAACCATAAATAAACATGTATTAATTCAGTATTACATTAAAACGCTTAAAGTGCATAGAATAACAACTTCTTCATATGCTGATGAGGAAATGCTTCAAAACAGGACTGAGGTTACATGAAGCCAGCTAAAACACCAGTTAAGTATCATCTTTAGTATGCTTCAATAAAAGAATTACCTCTAGGTCTTAGAGCACAGAGGAATAGATGGGATTCCTCCATATTAAGTCCCCTTTCTGAACACGTATGCGAGTGGCAATGACTCCCTGGCGTGTTTCTGCACTGCCTTTGTCAGCCATGGCCAATCCAGTCTAGTGCACTCAGTTCCTGGAATCAAGGAAGTCAAGGACCTGGGACTAAGTTTAAGCCATGAGTAAGCCCTTTGCTTTTCCTCCCTGGTGGGGTCTTCTAGTCCTCAGGAAGGAAGCAGAGAAAAGCTAGTCGAAGAAAAGAAGTGGTGTCAAGGGCCTGACTACTCTTAAGCAGATGGTGCCAAGAGAGTAATACCAAGCAGTCTTGAAAATATGACTGCTCAGTCGGTGGCTTCAAACAATAGACCCGGCCGGGCCATATTGGCCACTGAGTGATCAATATGATCAGATACTTCATAATATTATCGGAACTCCATAGTTCTACACCATATCTCCTGGTGCATCATAGGTCATCCATTCCAACTGGTTCTGAGTCATTATACACTCTTGTTTTTTATCAGATTTTAAAAAGTGATTTCTATCTAATTCACCCTCTTTCCATATGCTGAACATCTCAGTTGTTCTTCTTATATTAAAAAACATTTTATGGCTGAATAATATTCCATTGTATATATGTGCCACATCTTCTTGTGGCACATATATACAATGGAATATTACTCAGCCATAAAAAGGAACGAAACTGAGTTATTTGTAGTGAGGTGGATGGACCTAGAGACTGTCACACAGAGTGAAGTAAGTCAGAAAGAGAAAAACAAATACCATAGGCTAACGCATATATATGGAATCTAAGAAAAAAAAAATGTCATGAAGAACCTAGGGGTAAGGTGGGAATAAAGACACAGACCTACTAGAGAATGGACTTGAGGATATGGGGAGGGGGAAGGGTAAGCTGTGACTAAGTGAGAGAGAGGCATGGACATATATACACTACCAAACGTAAAATAGATAGTGGGAAACAATCGCACAGCACAAGGAGATCAGCTCGGTGCTTTGTGACCACCTAGAGGGGTGGGATAAGGAGGGTGGGAGGGAGGGAGACGCAAGAGACATGGGAACATATGTATATGTATAACTGATTGACTTTGTTATAAAGCAGAAACTAACACACCATTGTAAAGCAATTATACTCCAATAAAGATGTTAAAAAAAACAAAAACTTGCTGCTTTTGCATAGCAAAATTTAATTCAGTAATCTGAGGCCACTTTCCTAATTTATCAGCTTTCTCTAACTCTCACTGGAGAATATTTATGGTATACCCCATCTTAAAATTATCAACAATCTTATAACACATTCAACTCCATTCTCCAGGTCACTAATAAAAATATTGAATATTAAGAGTTAAAACAGACTTCTTGCAGAACTGTATTCAACATCCTTCCTCAACTTGACATAAGACCATTCATTTGACTTTCCTTGGCTAAGTCTTGTCCATTTTGGAGCAAAAATTATGTAATCCAATATTGTCTGATGTTTTTAAACTAAAAAAAATACACTATGCAAACTCTTAAACATCTACATAAAACAGATGTGTACAATAATACGATCTGTATAGAACCTTGACAAATTACCCCATTTAAAATGGAGAAGAGGAATTAATTCCTTGTAGAGTGCTTTATGGTTGCTGTGATCAGTTATCACATGAACGCCTTTTGAGGCTTAATTTCTAATGTGTAAGAGATGTTGAAAGAAATAACAATCTGTAATAAGATTCCACATGGGCACACAAACACATGCATACATGTGAGATTTTAAAAAGTCATACTAAATCTATGATGACAATTCATGTTTGGCATAAAAATAATAAAAGCTCAGTATTTCATTTTCAAGTAAAAGTACTAGCCGATTCCATACATGAGACAAAAATACCTAACATGAATTTTTCTAACAATTCTTTTTAATATATAAAGTATTTTATGGACAATATTTCTTTTGTTTCTTTCTCTTGGAAGGCCTAGATTATGGCTAATATCTCATGACACCAAAAGTAATACTGCAACAGATATTAAAGCATTTTTTCAGCCACTTATGCTATAAAATATTAATTGCAAGCCTGTGCATGTGCTGTATATACAGGGGATTAGGTAACTGAGTTCCTGCTCAGTTCTAAATCAATAAAAGATAACATGCACAGCATCCATCATCGTTTTCTCTTCCTTTAGTAGATAATAACTGCAAGTGGAAGATTTTTAAAAATATATATTTAAGCACTCGTGGAGATAACATATGCTGAAGAGGACGTAAGCAATACTTACCTAGGAAGGACAGGTTTTTCTCCAGAAGCAAGTCCCTGAGCAGAACTTCATGCTCATGACCAATGGCACTGGGAAGTGTTAGTTAAGGAAGGTAACATAGGTAGAATTAAAGCACGCTAATACCAGGGCTATACTTTGAGATGAAATGACCAATGGAGGTAATTACAGCAAGTACCTCCTCATACAGCCCACATCTCTGAGGAGTGAGATTTCTTTACAAATCCCCTCATTTAAGTGATTCGATAGACTTTTTTCTATAATGTTTAAATGGATTTTGGCAAATAAAGATTTGTAAATGGATGTGTACTTTATCTTCTTTTGAAAAGAAATTCATTTTAAACATCCTTTATGCTATGTTAAAAATCCCTCAGTTCAATTTAGGACCATTTACTAAGCACTTACAGCAAAGAATACCAACCAGCCTTTGCCCTAAAAGAGTTTCTAGACTTACAGAGTTCCATAAATCTTCTGTGAATTCACACTTGTCACAAAGCCAGCATTTAGCAGCTCCTATTTCACTTCTAGTCTATGACTGGTGATCTTCTGTGACTTGGGAAGTCAAACAACTGACTTGTTGAGAATTATATGCATTCTGGAGGAAAGACATCCTAGTAAAGGGCTGTGGATCAGGGTGTGGGTACAGAGGCTGTTTCAAGTCTTTTTCTCGTGTGTGCAAGTTTTCACATATTATATAATGCATATAAATACATACACACTCACACATGAATGTTTTGAGTGCTGGGACTTCCCTGGCGGTCCAGTGGTTAAGACTCCGTGCTTCCACTGCAGGCGGCACAGGTTCGACCCCTGGTAGAGGAACTAAGATCCCGCATGCCAGGCGGCCAAAAAAAAAAAAAAAGTTTTGAGTGCTACTATGAGGCAGGCACTGTATTAAGTGCTTTATGTATTATATTTCATCCTCACAGTTATTATTATCCTTATCTTACAGATGAGAAAACCGAGGCTTAGAAAGAAATCTGCACAAGGTCATATGGCTAATATGTGGCAGAGCAGAGGATCAGTATAAAATCTCTGCAAAGCCTATGTCTGTGACCTCTGTACGGCTTCTTTAAAAAATATTAAAATTGATTATGTAAAGATAATTGACATTAGTTAATATTTCTTAAATACCATATACTAAGCCTTTGTGCTAAACACTTTGGTGTATCATCTTATTTAATCTTCACAACAATCACATTAGCAGGTACCATTACTAGTCCCATTTTTACAGTTAACGAAAGCAAGGTTCAGGAAGGCTGAAGAACCTGCTGACAGTCTCATGGCCAGTAAGTAATGAAGTCAGGAAAGAAACTTGGAATTCTGGTCTATTTTCCAAAAGGATGAGATTGTACAAAGTGTGAAAAGGAGTGTTATCCTATTCTGGTACTTTAATTCTGTCAAAAGCATTTGGTAACATAGGCAGACCTTGCAGATATTGTGGATTCAGTTCCAGAATAAAAAAAATATCGCAGTAAAGCAAGTTACATGAATTTTTTGGTTTCCCAGCGCATATAAAAGTTATTTTTACACTATAATGTAGTCTATGAAGTGCCCAAAAGCATTATGTCCAAAAAAATGCACATACCTTAATTAAAAAATACTTTATTGCTAAAAAATGTTAACCATCATCTGAGCCCTCAGCGAGTCCTAATCTTTTTGCTACTACAACATCACAGATGATGGTAACAAATATAATAATAATGAAAAGGTTTAAAATACTGTAAGAATTACCAAAAGGTGACGCAGAGACAGGAAGTGAGCAAATGCTATGGGGAAAATGAATCCAACAGACTTGCTCGATGCTGGGTTGCCACAAACCTTCAATTTGTAAAAGGCATAATATCTGCGCAGCACAATAAAGTGAAGCACAATAAAATGAGGTGTGCCTGTAATTATCTAATTCTCCATCTCACTGATGCCAACCTGGTCCTATCACGCCTTGGCTTACCAGAGACTCTTTAATTCTGATCATGCACTGCAAGAGTCCAATTTAAATGAAATAAAGCTTATATATTATTTGTAAAATTAAAAATTCTTAGAGAATTAGTCTGCTCTTTAACACATACAGGTGAATATCACTTAAATCTTAGAATTCAAGAGGTGAGACCACTCGTATCCACTATCAAAACAAGCCCCAAGTCATTGTCATTGTCTTTTTCCTTCTGCTGTCCCCTCCTCCCCATGCATAGGACTGCTCTTACTTCTCACTGAAAACAAAATAAAGAAAACAAATTCTTAAATCACAAAATTTCACACACTTGCAGAGTCCATTGAAGATATCTGATGAATATCTCTCAATGGTTTCTCATTACTAGGGGCATCCCACATTTGAGAACTAAATTATTTACTTCTATTCCACATAAATGTGCTCTCACTTTTATTGTTGTAAATTATTTACATCTAAAATGTTGAATCATGAAACCAAGGTTACTGATGGTACAGAAATGAAACCCACAGCACTTCAAGCTTCCTGTACCCTTGTCTTTCCTTGCTCCTCTGTTTAGGTCTTTGTCTAATAGCTTGTCCTGAAGTCACACTTTGGAAAGTTGAGGTGGCCGGTTTCTCACGCCTTTTGTGTCCGTGAATATAACCTGTGGCAGGAAAGGTGAGTGGGCGTGGCTATGTAGGAAGAATTACAGTAGACACCGAAAGAAAAAGAAAGCACAATGACAATTTATATACTCTTTGCTACTGTGCTTTTTTGGCGTCTTATTAACAAATGACCTATTTACTTTATTCTACTTAAACAAATGTCTACATGTAACATTTTCATAATGGAGTAAAAAGGTTTTGCACCTATTCTATTTATTAAGTGTGTGCTTTCTAATGAAATGATGCAATTTACCGAGTAAGCAATGTAAACGTTACCAAATTATCAGAACAACATACAAATAGCATTTCCACTCACATGAAAATTCAATAATTTTTACTCAGTGTGAAATAAAATAATTCCTGTTGATCAGCCTCAGAAACATCTATGCAAGTGTATTTACATTATATTAAACTGCTACTATCTCAGTACAAAGATAAAATCAATTCTCTATGAACATCCCAGCCTGTTTTATTTTGCACGGTAAAAGCAATCACTAATTTGAAACTTTGGAAAGATATACTTCTTGATTATGCTTTGTTTGATATAAACATATATAAAATACAAGGTCTAGAAAATAAAGCTTATAAAAACAGTAATTTTATTGGCAATAGGCATAATGGAACTGTGAAATTATAATCTAGTCAGTGAATACAATTTACAGACATACATCATTATCTTTATCAACTGAAATCATGTACTACTTTAAATTCTACTGGCAATAACACAGACAAAAAAGGAAAGTGAATGATGGCAAAAATGCAAGGAAAATACTCCAAACAGAATTTATAATGCTTCATAAGCAGAAACACTTAGACTTTCTCTATAATAATACCTATTATTGATGTATGGCAGTGACCATGGGGCAAAACTTGTAAATAATCTCACAAGCCATTTTCTTCCCCAGCAATACAGCAATCTGGTTTCCCGTAAGCATCTCAACTATTACTGAAAAACAGCCTCCTGGCATTTGCAAAGCAGTTGACTTCATACGTTAGTCCATGCATATATAATTAGATAGTTATATTTAAAATCAATAAGCAATCCTTCAAAAGACATTATGCTTTTAAAACCTTAACTTTAAATTGATTTTTAACTATTTTATGTGCTTCAAAATTAACATATAATTCCACCCCAGATACTCTGAGATGGTGTTAGTTGTTATATGAATGTGCTAAACTTTATCACTGTAGCAATGTGAGGTTGGCATTCCGACAGTTTCTAACACTATCATTAATTTTACACTGAAAATAGAAGTATAGTTTCACTTTGGTCTAATAAAGAGGCAAGCTTATGACAATGCTGTGATTTTTATTAATTTAAGTTAGATTGGAATAAGAAGTATACAAAGGGCTATAATATATTAATATTATATATTAATAAATATAATAGATTAAGTTAGATTGGAAGAATAAATATACCAAGGGCTGTAACATAGATACTGAATATTCTTACAAGAGGACTCTGCTAAAAGATTATTTTTCAAAGGTTAACTTTATGAAAAAAAGAAAATGAATCTTTTTTTTTACAAAAATTTCATTGACTCCTAACAAAAAGCCTCCTTACTGGTAATCACCGAGTCACAACTGGTCGCAATGCCACCCATGCTAACAAAACCCAGGAAGGGCATGTTATATTATTAAGAAATATGAGACTCATGGACTCAGATAGATATGATTCCCATTAAAAAATTGCTAATTATTTACTTTTTGAATAAACTTTTTGAGCCAAGGACTGTCAATATCCTTAGTGTTGCCACAACACTACTAAAGGTATTGATTAAAAATGTCCTCCTTCACCACGTCTAGTTGCTGTCCACTCAAATCCTGTTTGAAGAAGCAAGCATTAACTCTAGTAATCTCAATATCTTTAATGAAGAATGACTGGACATCTGTTCTCATAGCCTTAAATTCAGTCCAGAGGGAAAAATTAGCTTGGTTTTCTCTAAAAATGTTTATTAGGAACCCAAGCAAGAGCTCAGATTGTAATCAACATTTAAGCAATAAGAATCTACTGCCCTTTAAAACGTGATAGTCTCTGGTGGCATTTTAATCACATCATCCTTTAACTCCAGGCTCAAAATTTATTCTCAACTAAATTTGGTTCATTTTAAATAGAAATGTGTTATATTTGAAAAAATGTTCACTGGAATGGTTAGACATCCCAGACAATGTGTTACTTGCCTCACGACTCTGTACCTTTAAACTCACTGAAAACCAAGCAGTTTGAAATAAGCCTGTGACTGTGCAACTGCTGAACTGACATCTTCCCGGGGCCTATCTGATTTTTTTTTTTTTTAAGCTGTAGAAAAGAATGGTCTGCAGTGACCCTCCAGTTGATTGAATATAAAATAGAAGAGTATGATATGTGTTTTGTGAAGCAGAACTTTATGTCAGGTTAAAGCTAGACACATCTCCTCCACTGAGTCTAAGCTCGTCAATTGTGCACCTAAAATTTTATGGGAAAGGATACTGTTTGATGCAGTCCACCAGTGGTCCATAACAGCAGTCGTTCACGATGCACTGCAGACAAATAAGAGAAGGGGTCTGGGATGAGTGACTACAAAAACTGGTGCAGTTAAATAGTATCCTAAAAGCAGTCATTCCTTTTCCTAAAAAAAAAAATTTAAAAAGCTATCAAAAGACTGTTCAGATTTAATCACAGAAAACAAAAATTGCATCCTTTTTATTCACTATAAAAGCAAGCTATTAAAAAGTGAAATGCTCTTCTCGCAAATATTGCATTGCCATTTATGGTGCACCCTGACCTCAGTGATAGTTTATGATGACAGTAATTAAATGAGGTTTAAAATCCTTTACTCTGCTAGGCAGATAACAGCATTGCCACTGAAAATAGACAGCTGTGATTAATACCTGATAGACCTGATTTGCTAGAACTCCATCTGGAATCTGAGAAGGGTCCCGTAGCATACTATTTATAACAGACTTGGAGGCTGCAGAAGAAAAGAGATGAACTGTTAGCAGACAGTCAACATACTTTTAATACAACATGAGAAGTGACATATACCTATAAATACACAAAGCATGAAAATGAAAACATTACTGATACTAATCATTTTTTTCCTTTTTTCAAATCTACGGGAAGCTTTTAATTAGACCATTTTGCCAAGTTTATAAGCCACATTGCCAGATTTGAAGATGACCTAATTTTTCCAAGGTAAATTAACAAGTACAGACCTAAAGCATATGTCTCTTTGCAGATAAATTAGCTTTGGAAAAGCCCACTTGGGGGAAAAAGAAAACCACAACAAAAACAATCAGAAAAGAAAATATTTACCTTTTGCAGGTAAGTATGTTATAATCAAGCATATGTACCTGGAAAGCTTAGTGAAGGCAGGTCAGATTCAAAGACTTCAATGACGTCAATAAAAAATAACTTTCAGCTGAGAAAGCATCTCTGAATTCTAAACCTTTCTGAAATAATTCTCATCAACTGCCACGAAATGTTATGTCCATTTCACAGGTAAGGAAAGTAGGTAAAACTGACTGACAATAGAGCAAATCTTTTTTTTTTTTTTTTTTTTGCAGTATGCGGGCCTCTCACTGCTGTGGCCTCTCCCGTTGCGGAGCACAGGCTCCGGATGCGCAGGCTCAGCGGCCATGGCTCACGGGCCCAGCTGCTCCGTGGCATGTGGGATCCTCCCGGACCGGGGCACGAACCCGTGTCCCCTGTATCGGCAGGCGGACTCTCAACCACTGCGCCACCAGGGAAGCCCTGAGCCAATCATAAATAAGGGAAAATAATACACACACACACACACACACACACACACACACACACATTTATATTTATATACGAATTTTTGTCCCAAAACGTCTCATCACACCCAGTTGCAAATTAAATTGACCTTATCCTGGGGAACCGCAACAGAAGGGACTATGGGAGGCATCTTCTGAGGGATGCTATATCAGATCACACCCTTTGAAAAGTGAGGCAGGAGATCCTGGCCTCACTGTTTACTGTAGGCATGCAGAAGCCATGGTGGCCAGAACACCTCTTCCTCAGCATGGGAGGAAGGCAAGTCTCTAGATGGAAGCTAAGTCAGGTGTTGCTTAGGAACCAATTCCTTCAAGTCCTCCAGTGGAATCATTCCCATTTACCAAAATAGCTTAGGGTCTGGTCCCCACAAGCACAAACTAAAATGCATACTGGATAATTATCTAGTTAAACAGAATGAACACAGACCACAGACCTATGTCATTCAGGTTCTGAGAAAGTTTTTGGCTTAACGTATTTTTTTAGATTATGATGTTCTTTATCAAGTTCAGTACCATAAGAACACTGACAGATAGGATAAATGTTAGTAAATTCTGTGGAAGGAAATAAGGAAATGACATCTTTCTCACTTAAGCATAGTATGGAGTGCACAAAGAAAAAATGAAGCGCAATAATTTTAATTATTTCCTATTCTTAGTCCCATAACTGCATGTTTATAGCAATGTTATATAGTTAATAGCCATTTATAAATGTGTTTGCACTGCAAGTGGAGAGGCCATATTTGGAGTCTCAGAAAAGATCATCATCACTGGAGGAATCCTATCCAGCCCTATCCCTATAGCCAGCTCTGCAACCTGGCAAATTATGGAACCTCTCAAATTCGGTGTCTTCCTCTGTAGAAAGTGATAATGTTATCTGACATGACTACCTTTAAGGGTTCTTACATGAGTCCCTAGAGAAGACAGCTACAACAGCTTTTTTGTTATGTATTTTGTTAAAGTTTAAGTAATAATAAGAAACAAATCAGGCTTAGGCATTTGCCTCATGTAAGCTTAAGTTAGACTCAATTATTTCGGAAAGACATTACCACGGATAAGCGGAACAAACATCGGAAATATGAAGCAGCAAACTGTCTTATTATAAAAGAATAGATTATTCCAACAACAGTGTTAAATAGATAGAAAAGTACCTGGTAAACTCACTCTGTTTTCCCAACTTAATTCTAAGGCCAGGCTAGTAGGAGGGGAACAAAGCAATCGCACATGCACTGGGTCACCTTCCCTGAGGGACTGCACTCTCTCTGGTCTGCCACTCAGTCACCGGATAGTAATGGCAGACACATTCCTTTGTGGTACCCATGATGCTATCAGTGTCTCAAGGGAACAAAAGCACCTTCGCCACATGCACCTGGTTATTGCTAAGTTATTACACTGCTAACTCTCACACCCATGTGAGAAGAAGATTACTAAATGACCAGACAGTATACCCAAAAGTGCTATTCTAGGGAAAATTACTGACCTCATACCAAACTATATGCAAACTCATTGCTAAAATCATAAAACAAAGGCCCTTTTTAAAAAAGAAGAGGGACAATACCCTAGTACAGAAAAAAATTAGGTCATTTATTTTATGAGGGAAGAAAGGGCAATATTAAAGAAAAAAGAAACTGATGACATCATAATTTTCCTCACAATATACATTTTAGAACAGTGTGCTTACCAGAATTAAGAATTATTGCCAATAAACTTAAAAAAAATAGTTTGAATATATTGAATAGAACACTATTCAAATCAAAGGAAGCTTGCGAGAGGAAGTTAGTGATTTTTAAAGTGAATAGTAAAAACTATACATTGAGTCCGCGTTCATTTTAAACTCAAAAAAAGCTCTTTTCTCTTCTTGCAACCTGCCGTTTTTCAGAGCACGAGAGAAAAGTGCTAACACATAGGAACTGCAGGCCAAGGCTCCAGATGCAGGATGTGCCTGCCCTCCATGCCTGGGTCTTTGCACTCAGGCTTGAGGAGGTCTACATCTCAGATCAAGCCAGAGTGCAAGCATACATTTACACACATACTCTGAAGCTTAGGAAATGCCAAAGGGAGGAATAATAACATCAACCAGATAAGGAAAGGCAATTGGACAATCTTGGGATGGCTGGGGATAGGAACCCTCATGGAAGCCTATGCCTTTCACAGAAGCTGTCCCTAGGCCAGCCATGACATCTGTCCAATGTACATCAATCTATTTTGACCACAGGTAGACAGGAGTTTTGTTCTCCCTAACCTTTCCTAGAGGTAGTCGTTCTGTTGATTTCACAATTTAACCCTGTCACTGCTTCAACTGCTGGGATTTCAACTATCTACCAAGCATGTGCAAAGCAAGAATGCATGAGTCACTTGAAGCAAGATGTACAAGAATAGGAGAGCTGGTATCTGTTAAAGCACGCTACACAGAAGACAGGCAAGAGGCAATGCCTGGACTAAGGCATAATGCCTAAATAAAGATCATGATCTTTTTATTGTGGAATATTTCTAACATAAAGAAGGCAGGAGGCTAATATAATAAATATCCATGTCCCACCATTCTGACTTAGCTTCTGGATCGGCAATTAAATTAACTTTGGATAGCCTAAGATTAATTTGTGTAAACTTTTAAATTTATCACTCTTGCTAGAGGTTGGTTTGTTTTACTAGTATTTTCAAGAAACCAAATTTGGGTTTTGCTTTCTCTCTACTGCTCCATTTCTTCAAGTTACATTGAATTTATCCTTTTGTGATCATTGTTTCCTGCTTTCTTCTTTGAGTTTGCTACACTTATCCTTTTACTAATTTACTATGTTTATTAAATACATTTTTAATCTTTTAACATACTTTTTAAGGCTATAATTTTTCCTCTAAATTCTGCTTTAGCTACATGCCATCATTTTTGTTGTCATTTATAAATATTTTGTAGTTTCCATTATGATTTAATCTTTGATTCATAAATTCTTTTAAACATTTCATTTTTTATATTTCCAATTTGATCAGATTGTGGTCAGTGTATGTGATGTTTAATTTGGAAGTATGTGCTTGACTTCCTTTGTGTTTTTACATGGAACGTATTTTTATAAATGTTTTATATGTCTTAAAAATCACTGAAGTTCCTATTGAGGTACAGAGTTCAGGTATGTCTAGTATGTCAAGGTTTTTAATTGTATTATTCAAATCTTCTATATTCTTATTAATATTTTCCAAACTAGATATGAACTAATCTACTACTACTGTCAGTTTGTCAGTTTCTCCACATAATTCTATCAATGTTTGTTTTCTATATTAGGAGGCTATTTTGTTGGGTGTACAAACTCATTGTTTTACATATACTTCTTAGAAATTATATCTTTTGGCATCAAGTCATAACCTTCTCAATCTCTTTTTTTGTGCTAAACATAACATTACCTAGCGGTAATACTGCTGCATCACTTTTCTTTTGGATAGTATCTGCCTGATATATCTGGTATTCCATTTCTTTACTTTAAACTTCATTGTATCATTAAGTCTTAGGCCTGCCTCTTATTAATAACATTTAGCCAGATTTTCTAAAATCAAATTTGAAAATCTTTGCTTTTAAAAAAGTGAGTTTAATCCACTTGCAACTGAGACATCTGGACTTATCTCTACCCTCTTGTTTTCCATGTTCTGGTAACCATTTTCTTCCCTTCTCCATTTCTCCTTTACTACCTCCTAGTTGATTAAATTTTCTTTATGCCCCCTTTCTCTCTTTATTCACTTGAATGTAATACACTTTGTATCTACTTCTTCAGTAGTCCTCTCAAAAAAATTTAAACAATATCTAATCTAATCATACCTCCTTTGTAATTCTGAGTATAAGTAATTTAGAATGCACTCACTCCAATCAGAAAGCCCCCATTCCTCATCAGCCTCCATGTTATTGTGCCTATTATTTCTGTTCAACTATCTTGTTTGTAAACACAATTTCCTAGTTAGTCTTTGTGATGGTTAATTTTATGTGTCAACTTGATTGGGCCACAGGGTGACACATTTGGTCAAACATTATTCTAGATGTTTGTAAGGGTGTTTCTGGATGAGATTCACATTTGAATTGGTAGACTGAGTAAAGCAGATTGCCTTCCCTAATGTGGTGGGCCTCATCCAATCAGCTGAAGGACTGACTAGAACAAAAAGACTGAGTAGAAGAGAATTCTTTCTGCCTAACTGCCTTTGACTTGGGACATTGGTATTTTCCTGCCTTTAGACTAGAACTAAAGTATTGGTTCCTCCTGGGTCTCAAGCCTGCAGGCCTCTGGACTGGAACTAGGCCACTGGCATTGCCTCTCCTGTGTCTCCAGCTTGCTGACTAACTGTAGATATTGGGACTTATTAGCCTCTATTATCATGTGAACCAATTTCTTATAATCAATCTCTCTCTACACACACACACACACACACACACACACACACACACACGCACACACGCACACAGTCCTACTGGTTCTGTTTCTCTGGAGAATCTTCACTTATATAGTCTCTTTCCATTTTTAAAAACATTTTTAAAATATTCAATGCTTATTTAGATTTATCAACATGTTTGTCAATTTCCTTTTTCAGCATTGCTTCTTGAATTCCACATTCTACTTTTGGATTCAATATCCAAAAATTGGATATTGTTACTAAAGCACCTCATTTATTAGTTCTTTCAGCTGGCATCACTGAGTAGTAAATCATTTAGTTCTGCCTTGTCTGAAAATATCTCTACTTATTTCTCACTCTTGAATGATCATATAGCTGGGCACAGAATCACAGGCTAAGATTCAGCCCTTTGAAGATATGATTCCATTGTTTGTTGACATCTATTACAAATAAGAACTCTACTGTCAGTCTAATGGTAGTCCTTATATAGGTAATTTGTCTTTAATTTCTGGTTGCTTTTAGATTTTTCTTTGATATTCAATAGTTTCATCACTGTTCACTTGGGTATGGCTCTTTTTATTTAGCCTGCTTGGAATTAGCTATGTTTCATGAGTCTAAGGATAAATGCCTTTAACCAGTTTGAAAGAAATGAGCCATTATAGCTTTGGTCTCCATTCTCTTTCTGGAACGCTTACATTAGACATCTTTTAGGTCTTATTTTATCTCCTACCCCTATAAAGTGTTTATATTTCCCTTCTCTTCATCTCTTGTGTTACACTAAAGTTACTTTCCTTAGATCCATCCTAGAATTCACTAACTTTTGTTCTAATCTAATTCTTCTAATTTTTATTTTTTTTGTTTAATCCAACACTTCACTCATCTAATGAGCTTTTAACCTCAATGACAATTATTTCATTTCTAAACGTTATTTTTGTATTTTTAAATGTGTTTTTCACACTATTTCCTATTCTTTCATTTATCCAGTTATAGTCTTCCTTTTTTTTTGGCTGTGTCAGGTCTTCGTTGTGGTGTGCGGGCTTCTCTCTAGTTTCGGCACACGGGTCTTCTCTCTCTGGTTGAGGCGCACGAGCTCAATTGTTGTGGCACGTGCGGCTCAGTTGCCCCGCGGCATGTGGGATCTTAGTTCCCCAATCAGGGATTGAACCCACATCCCTTTCATTGGAAGGAGGATTCTTTACCACTGGACTATCAGGGAAGTCCCTATAGTCTTTCTTTTTATTCAATCAGCTTATATATTAATTTTAGTTTATAAATGTCATCTTATAGATTAAATTTATAGTGACTTCATTTTCTCATCTCTAGTCCATAGTATACGATTTCTCTACCTATCTATCTATCTACCTGCCTACCTACTTACCTATCTTCCCTATGGTGGTAGTTTCCTTACTTGCTTTGTAAATTTTTACTGTTAGCTTATTTTCAGAAAGAATTGTTCGACTTGTGCTGCGGAAATAACCATGACAAAGTAGTTTTATGTATATTTTTGCAGAGACTAGTTTTATTGTTAATTTCTTAGCTCAGGCTTCCTGCAGTAAGTAAGAATGCAAATCTGAACCTATACCCACAAATGGTGCTGACCTATTTCTAATTTCTCTCTCCTCTCCTAATACTCCACAACCCAAGTCCATATACAGTAAGCAAGCTTCCTTACATTTTCTCTAGGCACGTGGAGTTTCCTACTCCTTTTTTTCATAGTTTGGGCTATTTGTAGAAGTTCAATTCCAGCTCCTGGCTGCACATGTTTCCCTATGGGGTGTTAAAAATCCCAGCCCCAGCCTTTTATGTCTACATCTAAAGCTAAAAACTCTTATGGACCTACACAGTGTGAGCCCCTGTTCACCATTCTGAATACACATTCTGTCTCCATTTCTTGTAACTAGAGATTGAATTCCTTTGTTTGAACTTGATTATGTATTTTAAAAGGTTTTTTTTGTTGTTTATTTGGTCTATCATTTCTATGTCTTTGTCATGGAAACATAGCCCATCCACAAAAACTCACTCTGTTATGTTGCTGAAGTTTTTGGAAACCCTTTAATAAGAAGTTCAAGGGAAAACTTGTTTCTTTGTTAATTTTTTTTTTTTTGCAGTTAAAGTTATATAAATATATAAAGAAAAAAGTCCTCCCATGAAGTTGGAGCCCCAGACAATAGCGAGAGGGGCAGGTGGCAAATATGCAGGTAGGTTGGAGAATGGAACCACCTAAATCACCCGTGAAGTCCTCTCTGCTGCATGGTGTCTGGCTAGGCCAGGGAAATGGGAGAATGGTCATTGGTGGCTAGGAAATAAATCGTTCCCCTGACCTCTCCAAAGGCTGCTACCATGTCACAGGCCAAAGCACTGTGCTAATCAACAGGCTTAGGAAACAAAACAACTTGCTTCTGCAGGTTTGAGAATCAATTCCACGGGCTTCTCAAATACAGACCCATATTTTTTTTGGTGGAGGGGATTGGTGGCTTTAAACACCAATTTCTTAACATGCTCATTATTTGGCAAGTTGGGCTGGACTCAATGGAGACAGCTTCTCTTTGTGTGGCGTTAACTGGAGTGGATTATCTGGGTGCTGGAGGATTCACTTTCTTGACCACTCACTCACAGGTCTGGCAAATCTGTGCTTGCTGTGAGGTCAGCTATAACTGTGGGAGAGGGGCCTCGGTTTTTCTCCATTTGGACCTCTCTGAGGTCTGCTTGAACTTCCCCTTGAATTGACGGGTAGGTTCCAAGAGCAAGCATCCCAAGGGAGCCAGGCAGAAGTTTATGGCTTCTTATGACCTAGCCTCAGATATCATACAAGACCATAATTTTTTTTTACATCTTCCTCAAAAGAGGAAAAACATGCCTTCTAAAGGAAAGGTAAACTTGCAAAGCTATGCACTATAATGCTTTCAAATGGAAAGGCAGCACGGAACAGTGGTTATGTGCTGAGTCTAGAATCAGATAGACCTGGTTTGAGGCCTGGCCCTTCCACCTGCTAGCTGTGTCATATCAACAAGTTAATTAATCTCTGTGACCTTCAGTTCCCTCATCAGTAAAAGAGCATTAACACTGGTGCTTATTTTGTAGGGTTGTTGTGAAGATGAAATAAAATAACACGCAAAAAGCACTAACATGCTGTTTGAGACCTGGGATGTTACAGTCGTTAGGCTGTTGCCTTGGCCGGTGTTAGATTACAGTGTGGCCTGCTTTTTGCCTCCCAAAATCACATCATCAAAATCATTTGTTACTTTCTATGGTCCAGAGGGTAAAAAAAGAAAAACTTCATGAGGTATAAATGAAGTCAGGAGCCTGCTCTTACCACGCACATGTTGCCACGGCCTTGGAGAGACAGCAGAAGTGAGTCTATTCAACAGGCAAAAGGCGTCAATGCCAGAATTTCCCTCTTTACACCCCCCCCTGCCGCGCCCCCTTGTGGGATTCAGTGTGTGCAGTGCACAATCCGGAATCAAACCTGTTCTCTGGAAAGAACCTGGTAGAAGTCCTTTCCACCTCTGTGTGTGTTAAGCTTAATGTGTTGTCGCTGCATGAGGGGTTTGTATTTTAAGTCTTGCCTATAACCATAGAAGAGAGAGATTTTTTCCCCTCCAGCTAAGGGCATTTCAAGCACCAGCAATCAAGCAAGTAGCAACTGTGCCCAAATCATTAACATCACACCCACTTTTATAACTCTTCCTTTCCTTAGTGTAAGCTCAGATAAGTGGCCAGCTACTGCGGAAAGGAACGGAGGCAAACAAGCAGGTGAATCATCTTCACTCTTAAGGTCCCTGGAAGTCCTGCCTACTGCAAAGAGTGCCATCTGCCTAGGTTACACCTGGACTGAAACAAAGACAAGACCATACATACATGCGACCTCTAATCCGATGTCACAAATGGATTTAAGCATGATAAGTGAGCCAGCATGGGGCTGACTATACACTGGATAGCAGCAGTCAGGAGTGAAAACAAGATGAAGTGAGGGATGGATGATACAGGGATAAAGATGAGACGGGTCATTTGGAAGGAAAATTCAAGTGCAGACAGCACAGTGTTGTTAGAATCTGGTTCTCCCTCCATTGAAAAAACAAAGAATAAAAAAAAAAAAACAAACAATCCCTGCAGCTGAAAAGCTGGATGGGGAACACAGCTGCTCCCAAAACACACCAGGAGTTCTGCTTCTTCACGCGGCTGCTCCAGAGGCTGAGCTCCAGAATGGCAAAGCCTAAAATTTAATCTAGAATTAAATTTTAAGCTAGAATTTAATCTCTTCTTCAAGTGCTGGTTTAAGGCTTTTGGATATCAAGGTCATGAAGGTCTCAAGTTACATCTCCATGGAGCTGGCCTGCCAGTGCCTTTTCTGGACAATTTCAATATTGCCAGTGGCCTACAGGAGCCTACTTTCTCTTACAGTTGGAACCACTCCTCTGGAGAATTCCAGGCAGCTCGCTAGCTCTCCTGTAGCACAGGAGTGATCTCTAAAGCAGTCTGATCCCATTTGACCATCTGAATAAGAAATATCTTTTAACATTAGGGAACCCTATAGGGACAAATTATAATTTTGCTCTCTAACTAGCACATAATTGTGTAAGAAATAACTTGAACTAGAGTCATCAAAAAAGTATTATATAAGGACAAGAGGAAGGTGTCTCCAAAGCATGAATAGTCACACTGATCAGATCCTTGTCTCAGGCAACTTGCAGCTCTACAGCCATCATACACCATCAACTCCTATTCAACGAACAAACATTCAACAGAACTTTATTCAGCATGTGGTTAATGCCAAGTACATATTTAATTCCACCCCAGACTCCATCGTCCAAATCTAGAATGTTCTTTTGAATCCTTCCGTTGGCCAAAACTTCAAAGCTCAGTTCAATTCTCACCTCCTCCAGTAAAGTTTTCCCTTAATTCTTCTTGTTCTCCTCTCCCTCATACTGTGGGGCGGAGTGAACTCATTGCTACCGATCATTTGGCACTTTATTAAATATTACTTTGTCACCTGTTGACAGAAGATTGATCAGGATGCTAAGACTTGAAACCATGAGAGCCCAAAGAAAACAAAATCTGAAGGAAAAAAATAATGCTTAGCACAGTACGGAAAAAAGATATCATACTTCCTCAATGCTATCTTTACATATCTGAGGGTTTTTACATGGAGGATTAGCTAATCCTGTGGTCACACCAAGAAGATGAGAAATAATTCTTATAAGTTTATTACTGGTGCTGAAGCTACAAGGTTTCAGATTGCATTGTGGCCCTATGTTTGGTCTACGTCAATCTTTCTTCACCTCTTTTTAGTTTGTTTCATTATGGCCGCCTCAGGACACTTTCAGACGTTTTTTTCTTAACTGCTCCCCAATGAAATTTTAATGCCGCAGATATACTTGATATCTGGCTACGCCATATCACCATCTTTGAGAATGCATGGCTCACAAAGACAACTGAGGAACTGCTTGTGTCAGGATACTTGACAAGCTGCCTAAAAGCAAAAATATTTCTCAGCTATCACCTCAAAGTCGCTCTGCACAAACAGCTACTCAATAAATTGCTGACCACATTATTAATGAGCTACTCAAAATCCAATTCCCTACTGTTACAGCCATTTCTAGGTATTAAAATGGATTTGACTTAATTTGAGCTTTTATTATTTCAGATGAGTAGGCTTTTTAAAAAACTGTTTTCAGAAAATGTAGACTAAGAGGCTATAGGACACAATGGGTCTTTAGATAAGTGCTGACAACATCTAATGCCATGTGTCCCAAAGAGAAGAGGGCTTAACACTGGCATAGGAGAAGTGACTTTACTAGGACACAAAATAATTATTTGAACAGTTATACGTTATTTTAACAAGTACTTTCTATTTATGGCAAGAAAGCCCAGTTTATTATTTAACGTGGTATTATAAATTTCCCTTTGAAAATATAATTAAATAAATGACATTTTAAAAATATCAGGTAGATATAGCATATTTATTATTAGTACATGTGGTACACTATGTGGATATGGTAAAACTGTAAATGTACCCAAATTTCTAATTTCAGAAACACTATACAAAGTCAGTTGAGCATTCAGGAAGGCGGGGTTACTCAGCCTACCCTATAACAAGTGTCCACTTCTGAAAAGGAATAACAGTCAACATTTACTGAGTGTTTACTGTGTACCAGGCACAACTCTAAACCCTAATTCGATGAACTCTCAGTATGTACTCACAAGGTGGCTATCCTCATCTTAGATATGAAGAAACTGATGGGGAATTTACGTAATTTGCCCAAAGTCCCACTCCTAGTTAGTGGTGGAGCCATGATATGAACTTACTAGCCAGTTGGGCTCATAATTACCTGGGTATTCTCCAGCACTATTCCCATGGTACTCAAAAGTAATGTGAAATGTTCCAGATTGAGGCATCATATTTATAAGAATTGACCTCCAGATTGAGGCAACATATCTATAAGAATTGACCTCGTTTTCCTCCCTCCTAGATATCCCTCCAATTCAAATATTGGCAGTTAAAGTTGCAAGACACTTAGTGCTCCAGGTAGAGCAAATATAGGGCCACATAATGAAGCTGAGCTCTTCTGTCTAAGCTGAGCTCTCCTGTCTTACTGGGGCCCTGCATGTCAGATGACATTGAGAGTTGAGTCACAGGTAAAGAGAAGACTCCAACTCAAGGTCAGGGGAGAAAGTTAATGGCAGCAGAGACCTACCAAAATTTGCTGAGGTAGCTAGAAAACCTGGCAAGATCACAAGTTTCTTATGTTATATAAAGAAAGAGAAATGGATGCTCTTAAAGGTGATACTGCAGGTGGTATGACCGAGTTTGTAGTGGTCAATGAGACAGGGATAAGTCTCTGCTTTGCAAGTTGATGACTTCAAGAAGCCTTTCTAATAATTCCCTCTGGTAGCCTGCTCATTTATATCTCCCGTGTTTCCCTTTGCTGGCAAAGACCCATACCACACCATCGTGTCTGCCGCAGTGCATAATTAGAAAGCAGTTAATTCTAAGTCATTAAAAGTGTTGCCCAGGATTGGAAAGATTCATGGAAAGGGAGATGGTATTCAGGCATGAACCTGTGCTCTTTTTTGGCAGGCTCCCTAATCTAATGGGAAAAGAACAAACTAAACGTTAGATTTCTTAAATTTTAGGAGAAGGGTCAATGGGGAAGCAGAGATGGAATTTCAAGGTAAGTTAGACAATATGAAAATTCACACACTTTCAGTACATTGAAAGAAACATTTCCTGGGAACCAAGCCCATGTGACCAATTACAGCCAGGGACAGGGCTTCTATTCAGAAATAACTTGCATCTAATTCTCTTGAGAAAAATCTCAACAACTTTCAAGGAAAACACAGCTATTCAATTCCTGCCCGTTATCCAACACAGAGATCTTTCTTACACTTTATTAATTACAAAAAAAAAAAAAGTCAAAATTCCATGTGTCAGACAACCTAATAAGCAATGAAGGTAAAGTACAGGTCAGTCTCATTTTAAGGAAAGAAAATACCATAAAGATATCCTACTAGGTA